>NW_020173491.1:667960-711748 GCF_003031525.2 Neophocaena asiaeorientalis asiaeorientalis | reverse complement strand
GAGAGAGAGGGAGGGGGAGAGAGAGAGAGAGAGAGAGAGAGAGAGAGAGAGAGAGAGAGAGAGGAGAGATAACCAATAAAATATCTGTATAGAAATATAGCTATATATATATATAAAGAAAGGTTTATAGATATATGTCTTTCTAGTTAGATCCTCAGGAAATATATATATATATTTTATATATATCTTCATAATGTTAAGTAAATATATATAAAGATATATAAATATATAATGATAAATACATGTTAATATATTAAGATATACATATATATGTAAAGAGGTTTATTATAAAGAATTGGTTCACATAATCATGGAGGCTGAGGCATACCAACATCTGCAGTCAGCAAGCTGCAGACCCAGGAGAGCTGATCGTGTAAGTTCCAGTCTGTCTGAGTCCAAAGACAGGAGAAGACCAATGTCTCGGTTCAAAGACAATCAGATAAAGAGAGCAAATTCTCCCTTACTCAGCCTTTTTGGTCCACTCAGGCCTCCAAGAGATTGGATGAGGGCCATCCACATTGGTGAGGACAATCTGCTTTACTCAGTCTACCAATTCAAATGTTAATCTCGGGGGCTTCCCTGGTGGCGCAGTGGTTGAGAGTCCGCCTGCCGATGCAGGGGACGCGGGTTCGTGCCCCGGTCCAGGAGGATCTCACATGCCGCGGAGCGGCTGGGCCCGTGAGCCATGGCCGCTGAGCCTGCGCGTCCGGAGCCTGTGCTCCGCAACGAGAGAGAGCACAACAGTGAGAGGCCCGCGTACCGCAAAAAAAAAAATGTTAATCTCATCCAGAAACACCCTTCCAGACACATCCAGATATAAAGTTTGGCCAAATATCTGGGCACCCGATGGCCCAGTCAAGTCGACACAAAATTAACTATCACACATATGTATCTATCATTTATATCGAAGTGTGCATTTAAATCTGACTATAACTCTCAGAAGTAACAGCAGTTTAAATTTTATGATAAATGAAATATTTCCATATACCTAGGGTACAATATGTTAAGGAAAGCATGGGTATTTAGGGAAGAGTAAGGAGTAGGGCTTTACCACGTCACTCTTCTACCTATTCTACCCAGACCACCCCTGCATCCAACATCTGAAATAGTCAATACCTGCTCATTGTTTGGAATATGTTTAGGATACCTCTTCTGCCCCCTTGAGAACCCTCTCAAACCCACGTCTTCCTCCAGTCACTGCTGCAGAGACTGGTTCCAACTAGGGTACGGTCATCTCTGTGCAGCTGTAATCAGACGATCGCTTCCCCCTGGGCCTGCACTGGGTAAATCTCAGCTCCTGCCTGGGGCACCTCCCACTCAAACACATGCTACGCTTAACACCAATGACCTGGAAATGCAAGGTCTCATGGGACTTTTTTTGATCAATGCGGACTTGGAGCCAATGGATAGATGTTTCCCCCCTTGGTCCTCTGGGCAGACAGTTCTCAGACACATTCCATAAAGCTTCTCCGAAAGTCCTAGCAGAGTCAAGTACCAGTAGATAACTCAATAACCCATCATTGTGTTGGCCTTCCCTCCTTCCCTGTTCACTCCCCTTCCCTGTACTCTTGGTCTGTAATCACATTCCAATGAACCACCTTAAAAGGCAAGCCTTTGTCTCAGGCTCTGGTTTCTGGGGAACTCAGACTAAGATGGTTGGGTTTTGTTATTTTATTCTGTCCTTAAAGGTCCTTCTAATAAGACAGAAGTTGCAGTTGTGTTCAGTGACTAATCTAAAATTTCAACAGGAGTCCCCAAGTGTCACCATGACTTCTTTCAAGATGCAGCCACTTAAAATTAGCTGCTCAAAGAATCAGAAGATACAACTGCATTTGCTCTGCAGATATATATTGAAGGCATTTTCAAGCTATTTTCAAGTCTAATTTCTCAAGTTTTCTGATTGCAGACCAGACTGTCAGCAAGATTGCTGCGTCATGAATGTTTCATTTTATTTCTTTTGTCCGACTGCAGAAAAGTCAGTCAGTGATACCATTTATCATGACTGCCAGAAGCCCATATGAGTAAAGTCACCTACTAATCATAAGAGACCACACTCAGCCAAGCATCACCCATCACTTCATATAGGGCATCGGTATTAATGGGTTCAGAAAGAAGGCAACTCTGAGCTCTCAGCAAACCCCTCCATGGAGGCACCCAGCCGGGCCAGGTGATGATGGCCATTGGGCAGTGGAGGTATCTTGTTGTCACTCTTGCCCTCTTTACTTAATCCAAGAGACCAGAGCCAACCCCCTACATGCCACTAGTACCCTAAATCTAGTAAACAGACTTGGGGGGATTCACCATATCACACCCAGCTCTTTCAAGGCAAGGTTAGGCTTGTGGACATGAGTTTGGTTTGCACTGTTTCAGATTCCTTGGAATCAAGAATCAGGTTCTTATACAATTCTTCTGTAAAAGGCAGCACAAAATAGTAAAAGATGGGTAGTCCAAAACATCTGCATTCCTAGGCTGGCTTGCCTATAGTCGACTTGGTACCACCATCACTCCCTTCTAAGACTGGGAGCTACATCTCCCAGAATCCTCTTTGCTATATGGTTCCGGGTAAGTTTGCCAATGAAAGGAACATGTGTAACTCTTATGTTCACAGCCCACAGTGTTCTGACCAATACACCCTCTTGATCAAAATTCTTAGACCTACTATACACTGAGCAAGGGATGAGAGCCATTATATGAATGACATCTTTCCTGAGTTAAGACATCTTGAGTTACTCAAAAATATTTCTTGCTCACAATCAAAAATTCCCCCAAATACCTGTTTCTTTCACTCAGAGTTGGTTTCCTAATTTGGTTTGTACCTACCAGAGCTTTTGACCCTCTTTCTAGGTGGGGGGGTCTCCTTATTAGAGCCCCAGGTCTCTTACCATCAGTCCCAAAGGCCTGTTCATCACTCCCTCCTCTCCTCCAGATTCTCGTGCCAGTAGCATCTCTATAGCTTGCCTGCCTAACCCAGAATTCCTCAAGTGCACATGAAGAGGAGAACGCACAATTTCTAAGACATGATGCTGTCCTGGAGGAATCTTAGCCCTTAAAATGTTAAACAGTGAAACATGAGACATCCTCAGGTAGTGTGGGAACTATTGTCAGATTCATGGCCAAGGTGGCCTGGGCTTTGATAGCAGGGGCTGGAGGGATGACTATAGGCTGGGGTGACTGTGCTGGTGTCTGACAGAAGGAAGAAGGTGCCTTCCCAGTGCCTTCCATTTGGGGCTGGTCTCATACAAATTCCTCAGTAAATATTTTCGACAGGCACTGAATGTCTCACTTGCTTCTCACTGTGAAAATGCGGTAGCTCTGTGATTGTATCTGTCAGGATCTGCATCCACCTGCCAGTAACAGAGACCAGAAAGAACAGTGACCTGTACAAGGCTGACGAGGTGGGTGGTCTGGGGCAAAGTCGCCAAAGACCCAGGCTTCTGCTGACTTTCTTCTCCACAGCCCTTTAGCCCTTCATCTGCGGTGCCCATTCTCAAAGTTATGTTGTCCCAGATTGTTGCTGGAGCCCTGAACATCACATCGTGGTCCAGGGAAGAAGCAAAAGGAGAAGGAGGAAAGGGCATAAAGGACACATACTACCTGTAAGTTACTTCTTAAGGGGCTTCCCTGGAAGTTCCCCCCAAAAAGCCTCTGCTTACACCTCATTGACACTCCTGCCTGCAAAGAGGCTGGAAAGTATGGTCGTGAAGCCAGAAGCATTGGCGCCTGAAAGAACACCAAGGCTCTGTTACTAAGGAAGGAAGAGGAAACGGACAGGGGACAGGCCACTAGGAGTCTCTGCCCTAGTGGTCAAGAGCGTGGGGCTGGAGGCAAACCTCATTCTGCCCCCGAGTAGCTGAGTGACTTTGGCAACATCACTTAGCCTCCCAGAGCCCAGCCCATCCATCTGCACGATGGAGACAATAGCAAAGCCGCCCCTTGAGGTGATTAAATGAGGAGAGCTTCTGGGGTGGCCCTCACAGCACTAGGCATGCGCTTGACGCGGGGAAGTCACCTCCTTTCCCGTATGGACTCGGCAGGCAGCCTGGAATAGCTTTCCTTTTCTCCTACCCTCACATATGCTCTTCTGTATCTCCCTTTTCCGTCCCGCATTGACCTCGCCAGCTGATCCCACAGCTTCCGGGTCACCTCCGGGTGTGAAACACTCTTCTTGCACGGTCCAATTCAAACTGGTTCAAAACTTTCATCTTGTTTCCTATTTAAGCCTCAAATCCCCATGGCAGAGGCTGTCAGCACACCCTTCCTTCTGGCACAGGCTGGGTACCCAAGGACTTCCCTGCTGCCCACATGACACCACCAGATGTGGGTCCAGCCCTCAATGAGTGACAGACGGAGGTGCGGGATTGAAAGCCCACTCGACCCCTGGTGGACAACTCGGGAGAGGGGTTAGCCATGTGGCCCACAGCAGGAACCACTAAATGTGGCCCACTTGATTGGCTCCCTTTCCCTTGATAGTCTCAGTGCCCACTTGCTTGGCAGCTTCCTGGGACCACATATCAAGTACACTGAATCCTGGTCCCCGTTGTGCCCCCTCTGGCCAACCCCCCTTGTCTTACTCAGGTCCCCGCAATGGGGGAGGCACCAGCACTGGTGAGAACAGCCCGCTCTCATCTCCCATGTCCCTCTTCTGTGCTCCGGCTCCTTCTGTGATGAGCAGGGAGAGGAAAGCAGTCTTTCCCCTCCCCGAGGCTGCTGAAGCCCTCTCACCTCCATCAAACCCCTACGGGTGCAACTGACGATTGTAGGGTTTCCTGGGGAGGACGTCAGGGAGCCGCTGCCCTTTTCTCTGACATGGGTGATGCCCTCTAGCTGACCTCTTCCAACACCCCCTCGAAGTCATCCCCGCCCCCTTCCCCATGCTCCTTCTGCATAGCCTCTTGTTGCCAAGGCCCCTCAGTGGCAGGCAGTCTCCTTGGATGAGCACTGCTGAGAATGCCCCAGCCCGCCTGCCTTCTGCAGCATTCTCTGGGCTCTGCGGAAGCATTTGCATCCTTGCCACATCAGTGGTGCAAAGTGCCTGCAACTGTACGGCCTCCTTTCACTACAGCCGCCAGGACAGGCTGCTCCGCTGGCCCTTCACCTTCAGAATGTCTAGATGAGGAGCTGGCTCCAGTTCCTCCGCTGCTGTATATTCCCAAGCTCCCAGGGACACTTGCCGAGCTGTCTATGAATTCTTCCACCGGCAGCCCCAGAGGACCCACAGGTTTCATCAGCTCAGCCAGTGTCCTGCCCAAGAGCAAGATGCTTGCCTCCCTCTCTCTCTATACAGAGTTTGCTTAGTGTTGTCAACCAGGTGAAGCCCCCCAAGGAAGAGGGAAAAGAAACTGTTGTGTCACCTCCACCGCACTGATCAGTCAGGACTCCTACGGATTCCTCAGATCTATCTCTTCACACCAGGGAGGGGAGGGTGACAGTGAAGGCGGCCAGAGCATTTCTGCCACCTCTTAGAAAGCCCTGGGGAAGGAGTCTGCTGGCAACTTTGCTGCCCTCAGGGCTGTGGAAGTTCTCAGTGCTGACAGTCCTGAGCTTGGGGCTCTAGCCAGAGTTCTGAGGTAACAGGATAAGTCCCAACCAATGTTCCACAATTCTGTCCATTTTTCTTATTGTGATTTTGATTTTCACAGCTACGTTGAGCATATTTCATTCACGGTGGCCCTCTTCCACGCAGTCCTCCTGACTTAGGCACTTGTGGAAACACGATCACTTGCTTCTTACCTTAGTGGCTCCACACTCTAATTTCCTGATGTTCCCCAGAAACTTAGCTTCCAAGCCTGAGGTTCCCAACCCAGGCTGGCTCTAGAAACTCCTGTGGTCTGGCCAGAGCAGGGGCCTGGAAACAAGTTCTGAGAACTTGCTCCAGTGATGTTGCCTTTAGGAATGTGTGTGTGTGTGTGTGTGTGTGTTTCTATATGCGCGCATCTATGTATGGAGATGATCTCTGGAATCTGTAATGGGAAGGGAATTGGGTGGTTGGGGATGCAAGTATAAGATTTATATTAATAAGGAGTCAGCGCTGTGCTATGCACCTTACATATAGTAACTCACTTAGTTATCATAACTGTCTGCGGTAGGTGTTATTATGCTTATTTTACAGATGAGGAAGCTTTGTTCTAATTGTTTACTTTGGGCTCACATTACCTATTTAAATAAATAGAGATGAAGGGGAGAGGCAGACAGACAGCTAGACAGATTTAAGCTTCTCCAGGTGAACCAATTTCACATCCCCAGTTGAAACCCTCCGCTCTGAGGGTACCATTCCCACCTCATTAAGAGCCAAGGCTTTCCAGAAGACTCCGGAGGGCGGAGCAGGAGGTGAGAGGACCCCTTGGCCAAGACCTCTGGCCACCTGTGCTTAGAGCTGAACTCCAAGTGGCTGAGCGCTAATGAGGCCTGGACCAGCAGCTGGAGTTATCTCATTCTTGTTCCGTTTCAATAAATCGCTGTCTCCCTAACGAATGGTTCAGGGATGAGATCTGAGTCACTCTGTACAATGCTTAAGAGAAGACGGGCCACCAAAAGAGGCTCGAAGGTGTCAGATGAGCTCAGCGCATGTTAATGGGCCATGGGAGCGGGTGGGAGGGATCTGGGCTCCACTGCAACTTGGTTTCCTCCCAGGAATGAGGAAAGCACCTCTACATCAAGGTAACTTCACTCGATTACAGCTGAAAACCAGTGAGATCACACCTGTAAACTCCTTCCAGCTCCTCTGAGGGAAACACCCTCCTGTTTGTGATTAATTCCAAGCTTGCAGGTGATGCAAACTCTTTTCTCTCTAATCCAGCCTTCCTTCGGAGCCCCCCACAGAACCAGGTGCATGAAGTCGGTAAATGGTTCCTCTTGCCCAAAAATAACTATTACTCACTTGGGTATAATGGGTAAAGTGAGGCTCCATTATGGCTATGTGACCTTCAGTATTTCAGGACATTTCTGGACTCGGGTTGTCCTCCTCCCTCTCTCTGCATCTCTCAGCTCCACTTTTCTCTGTTCCGACCCAGTTCTGAGCAAGTTCTTCCATAGTGAGGGCAAGGTGACTGCCTGCCTGAAACACCAAGTCTCCATCCAACTCTTCAGTGTCCCCATTGTCTCAATAAACATCCCTGGATGGTTGCTCACTGGCTGGCTGGGGTCAGGCCACCAAACCTGGACCATCCACAGATGGAATGGAAAGGTCTCCTTAGACCCAGTAAGCCAATCACACACCCAGCCCTAGAGCCCAGAAGGGGGGTGTCTGTCCCACTCAACCACAGGGGCCAAGGCAGGTGGGGAAGAGTCCTTTGAGAAAATGCAGTGTGGCCCCAGGATTGTCACAAGCTATGTATAAAATCACAAAATGGTAGAAATACAAGAAACTTTGGAGAATTTCTCATCCCACCCCCTCATTTTACAAACGAGGAGGCCAAGTCCCAGGGAGGCCACCCTGGACGCTGCAACAGAGCTGGGCCAGACTCTCGCCCGGTCTCTTGACTCCAGGGCCACAAGAATGGTGCCAGCAGAACCCAAGAGCGGGGAGCATGCACCCTGCACCCCTCACCTCCCTGAGAGCACTTTTAAAAGAAAATAAATGTATTTATTTATTCATTCATTTTTGGCTGCGTTGGGTCTTTGTTGCTACGCTCAGGCTTTCTCTAGTTGCCGCGAGCGGGGGCTACTCTTCGTTGCGGTGTGCGGGCTTCTCATTGCGGTGGCTTCTCCTGTTGCAGAACACGGGCTCTAGGCGCGCAGGCTCAGTAGTTGTGGCTCACAGGCTCTAGAGCGCAGTCTCAGTAGTTGTGGTGCACAGGCTTAGTTGCTCCGCGGCATGTGGGATCTTCACGGACCAGGGCTCGAAGCCATGTCCCCTGCATTGGCAGGCAGATTCTTAACCATTGCACCACCTGGGAAATCCGAGAGCACTTCCCGGTCTTCGTGCCTCTCACCGTGTGGCCTCTCCCATTGCGGAGCACAGGCTCCGGACGCGCAGGCTCGGCAGCCATGGCTCACAGGCCTAGCCGCTCCGCGGCATGTGGGATCCTCCCGGACCGGGGCACGAACCCGTGTCCCCTGCATCGGCAGGCGGGCTCTCAACCACTGTGCCACCAGGGAAGCCCCGAGAGCACATTTTTTAAAAAGTTTTCTTAGAAACTGTGAGAGATTCAATATCCTGGCTTACATTGTACTATAGTTTTGCAAAATGCTTGTCATTGGAAGAAAAGGGATAAAGGGTGCACAGAGTCCCTCTGGATTATTTCTTACAACTACAGGGAATCTACAATTATCTTAATAAAAATTTTAGTTAAAAATCTGTTAGAGGGATTTTTAAATGGCATGAAATTCTGTATCTAGTCAAGACAGTGCTTGTTGTGTTTAACTCAACAAACCTCTGAACCAAATAGAGAAATATAAAACAATGATAGGAAAAGTACTAAAGTGTGTACATTATCTTATAGCCCCACTAAAAATCAAAGTAAACATCTCCCTAGATAAGATCAGAAGTGGACAGAAGCATTCTGCCACAAGGGGATGGGATGGGGGCTTTGTTGAAGCCATGGGTCTGCTGCATTCTGGGACTAGGGGTGGGTAGAGCTGGCTGGGAACTCAGCCGCTATGTAGGAACAGGGACCAGACTGGCTTAGGTTAGGGCAGATTACAGAGAGGCTGGATCAGACTTCTCTCATCCATGATGGGTCATAATTCTACACCCATAGAGCTGGTATGGATAACAAAATACTAACAGGATAGCTGGAGAAGCAGAGACAACCTACATTCACTGGTTGCAAACAGCACCTGCAACATCCATGCAGGAAGAGAGGTCAAAGTGGCCAATGTAAGAGCTGATTCTGAACTGCCTGACCTGGAGGGATGAATACAGGAGAGGGAAAATACGCACACACACACACACACACACATTTCACTTTCCTTCCCTTCCCTTCTCCTGCTTCCCCTTGGCTCTAGTTTCTGCACTTTATCAAGGAGTAGACAAAATTCAGTCCATCCAAGGCAGCCAGTATTTCTGCCCCCAGAGGTTAAAAACAACGTACGGTTCTTTTGTCACTGCCTCGGACACCTCTATACCTCTTCCTTTGAGAAATCCTTTAGAAAAAGATATGTTACAAGATCCTTGGAATTTCCAAACTGCTCTTTTTCTCTAGAAGTGAATTGTTCTGGCCCTCCTGCCCCTGAGCAGTCAAAGGCCCCAGAAGGGCACAAGCAACCATCCTCCAAAGCCTCTCGGATTCAGTCCCCTCTTAGGAGTTTCATCACTAAGAATGTGCTTCATTTGTATTGTGTGTCCCAAATTCATTTGGCCATAAGGCAAAGCAGGAGTTTTCTCCTCATCTGAAACAATTGAACAAGCATAAGGACAGAGAGGTCAAGAGTGTTCCCTGAGGTCACACAGCCTGTCAAAGTCTTCTGGGAGCAGAGTCCTCTGCCCAGCATGCTTTCCCCCACACCTCAAGGCCACCTTTTGACACTTTGAATACAGAGTATCAAACAGAAAGCTGTAACCCATTTTCCTTAAATTTCGGCCAAAGTCAAGAAAATCTCAACTGTTCAGTATACCATAATTAGAGGATACTTTGGTTTCACACTGCTTAGCACAACTCCAAGATTCAGATAAATACTGTGTTAAAATTTTTCATGAACTATGAATTGGAAGTGACCTGGGACATATAATCTAAGGCCTTCACTCCTCAGGTAGGAAAACTGAGGTACAAGGGAGGGAAGGAATTTGATCTAGTCAGGGGCACAGCCCAGGGCTCATAACCATGGCCCCCAGCATTTACTGAGCACTCACCTCATAGCTATTGGTGCACAGCCGTTACCTGACCTATCCACAGCAGCATGCACTGGATACCATTAAATACGTCTCCGTCTTACAGACGAGGATGTAGAGGCTGAGAGAGGTCAGGTAACTGGCTCACGGCCACACAGTTGGTGAGTAGCAGTATCTAGAGTTGAGGTCAGGTTGAGCTAATTTCAAAGGCCACTGGTCAAGACCGCACGGTGCCACCCTAACCTTACCCAGTGGTAACATGGCTGCAGGAAGTGTTTTGCATGAGACAGATTTCATTTTGTACCCTGGCTCTACCACTTCCTGCCAGACAGCATTTAACTCCTCAACCTCTTTGAAATTCAGTTTCTTCTTTTGTGAAAATGAGCATTATAATAGCACTTACCTTGCAGTTATTGTGAGAACTGAGATAACCTATGGAAATCACCTAGCCCAGGTCTTGGCCATAGTAGATAAAGTTTGTTCTCTTGTTTACTGATTAAGTGTGCGTTTGTGCGTGTGTGTGTGTGTGAGCGTGCATCCCTCACGTGGTAACCAGCCTCCACAATCACTGCCAACGATCCCCACCTGCTGATGTTCACATCCTGGCGTATTCTCGCACCAAACTGTACCTGAGTCAGTCTGTGTGACCAACAGAACATAGCAGAAGTGACATATGTCATTTCCAAGAATAGGTTATGAAACACGAAGACTCCCATCTTGGTCAGTTTATCCAGCTAGCTAGCTATTGGATCGCTTGGGGGTGCCAGCAGCCACGCCATGAATGGCTCTGTGGTACGGGGTGGACAGCATGGAACTGAGGCCTCTGGCTAACAGCTAGCAAGGAACCAAGGCCATCCAACAACTACATGAGTGAGCTTGGAAAGGGATCCTTCAGCCCCAGTCCAGCATTCAGATGACAGCAGCCTCAGCGGACAACTTGACCAGATTCTCACAAAAAATCCTTAGCCAGAACCACCCAAATAAGCCAATCCTGGATTCTTGACCCTCAGAAGATGTGTGAAATAATAAATGTTTGTTGACTTAAGTTTTGAAGTTATTTGTTACATGGAAATAGACAGCTAATGCACCCTCACTTGATGTGGGTGGGGATGGGGTGGAGGGTCTGAAAGGTTGTGATGACAGATCTTTTGGAGTGTCAGGCTGAGCCCAGAGGAGTTATTGCAGGCCTGGCCAAGGTTCTTCAAAGACCCGTAACTGCTTGATTAAGATTTGTCCCACTTAACCCTCCATGTACATCTTCCCCTTGGCCTGCTTCACTGGGTTTGCGTTTAGAAGCTTCTTTTAATTGTCTCGAAACAGAACCCCGTTCCAAGCCATCAAGCAACAAAAATAAAGGTGTTTGTCGTAGGGGGAAATAAAAGCATTCTTTTCATTTACACGTCAGCCGCAGAGAACAACATGAAAGCGTTTTGCAAGTTTTCTTGAATTTGGGTTTCTGCTTTGATTTTTTAAAGTGCAATTCAGCATCCAAGCCCAAATCTTGGGGTGGCAGAGAAATTTAATTAGGTGGTAGGATGTTTTACATACATTTGTTTTTTCTGTTGTTTTCTTAAGGCTGACAGGATCACCCATCTGCTTAAAATATAATTGAGTAGGGAAGTGAGGAGAGAAAAAAAGACCTAATCTGAAATTTTAATTCCAAACCAGAAACCTATGGGTAACCAATGATACTGACCGTGAACTGGGGGTTCTTTGTAAGCCAAAGATGACTGTGTATTAGTGAGAAGACTGCACTATCAGCTTCCAGCCTACAATAGTCATGAGGGATATTCACAAATATTATGATCCTCCTTTTGGGCACAGGGTAGGATTGCAATTGCAATTCTCTCTGCCCTTTAAATTTATGCAGAGCCATGTGAGTTGCTCTCGCCAAGAAAATGTGAGCAGAGATGATGTGTGCCACTTTCAGGTGGAAACTTTAAGAGACAGCCCTCCATTCCCTTCCTTCTGCTACAGGGATCATGGAAGCATCTGTTGAGATAGTACCATGGTCAGCCTGGCTCTCTGACCCCTGATGAGCAGACCATCTCAGCCAGCCCACACTGAACATATAATAGAAACAATAAATGCATTTTTGTTCAGTTAAGCTACTGAGATTTGGGATGGGGGTGGTGTTTGTTACACACCATTATCCAGCCTGCCTGACTAATACATAGACTTAGAAACTAAGTCCATGACTTGTTCAGTCTTTATTCATTCAGAGAACATCAACCAAGCCTTAACTCTGTACTAAACATCTGGTTAGATCCTGGAGGCAGCATCTAGGACAGTATCAGGCACCCAGCACTGGTACAATAAATATTAGTTGAATAAATAATCATAATAATTAATATTATCAGCGTAAGTCTTGATGTATAGTAAGTGCACAAGAAATAATATATGCACTTAATTTTTTCAACAACTCTAGGAGATGAATACTACCACTGTGTTCATTCTTACATATAAGCAACAGGATTTAAAGAGGATAAGTCACTCACTGTAAATTACACAGCCAATAAGCTGCACAGCTAGCCTTTGTAACCAGATTATCTCTAAATCCATCGTTTGAGCTCTTAGACATTATACTATGCTGTCTCTAAACAAGTAAATGAATAAATGAGAATAAGATGAAGCATCTCTCTTTGAAGACTTTACAATACAGTGGAGAGACTCATGTGTATATCACAATTACAGGTAATCTGAGCCTGGTAAAACTGGGAAAGTTTTACCAAGAAAATGACATTTGAGCTGGGTATCGAAAGAGAAGTTCAGACAAGCTAACAGACAAGGAGGAAAGGGCATTCTTGGCTAAGGGGATGGCATGTTCAAGGGCATGATGGGCAGTGCCACCACGAGGAAATAGGCTACATTACAGGAATGATAAATACCCTTTTGTCATTCCCTATAATGTATACCTGATCTGAGAAAGTCCTCAATTGTGACAAAACAGCCTGTAGTGGGAGGAGGAAAGTAGGCACCATGCTGGCTGGCTGCCTTTCAATGCCACCATGCATTTATGTGGGTTTCTTGAGCCTCACCACCAAGCCTGGTGCTGTGGTGGTCCTGGGGCTAGAGCAGTGAGTAGTTGGGCTTTGCAGACCTGAGCTGTCGGCTTCAGAGTCAAGTCCTCATCCAGGATAAGCTGCACAGGCCAGACAAGGCTCAAGAAAAAATCCTCACCAGCCAAGTGACATTTGGGAGGATTTTGAACTAGTGGCTAAATCCCTGGGACATAAGTTCACCCCCTTCTAAGGCAACCTTTGTCCTGCTGGGCAGTCACCACGTCAAGTTGCTTAACTGGCTCCAAATGTCCAAGAGAGGCTGGGCCAGAAGATGCCTTATCCAAAGACACACTCACTTGCCTTGTCTTTCCTGGCCTCTGGGTGCTTGCATCATTATTGCACTAACAATAATGAGAGTTTCATTTTTTAAAACACCTCACAGCATAATATGGGGGCAGCAGTGTTTGAGGGCTGGCTGAAAAGGCTTCAGAGGCTTGTAAGAGGATCAGGTTTCCCAGAAGCTCATGTCTGCTTGGCTCTGCTTCAAAGGCCACTAAATTCCTGCCAGAATTAAGGAAAAAGATTCCTCAAAATCCTTTTCACTCAAGGTGTGCAGGACAAGAATTAGATCCATCACGTACAGCCTGACTTACTATCTATCTCTTTCCTGTGGATTGAGCTGGCTCAGGGATGCTCTGCCTGGCTGCAGAGGGATGGACTAGGTGGACTTAAAATCTGCATCAGCAGAACCAAAAGGTCAAAGTTGCAGACCTCCAAGTGACTGGACTGACCCCTCAGAAACAGACCAATTTGCCACAAATCAGCTATTCAGAAGCTAACTTGCAAAATGACCAGTTTTCCAAAAGACTAATAAAGTAAGAAAAATTCACCAAGTTGGGATTCTTTTCCTAGATGCTCCTGCCTCTCACACTGCTTCTGCTCTTCAAATATTTGCCTTAAAATTTTTATCAAAATAATCAGTCAATCGATTGGACACTCAGTGAACTAGTCATTGAGTGAATTGATTCTCAAGTTGACCAATTATTGGCAAACTGATCTCTAAGAGCCCCCTGACCTGGTGCACACACAGGCTTCTGAACAGCTCCTTCCCTCCAACAATCAGAGTTTGAGAGCATCAGTAGGAAAAGTTCCCATAATCTTCATCCACCTAGTCAGAAGGACTTTGTGTCTGAATATGGGAGAGCTGTCATCATCCCCCACAGGGCCACAACATCCCTCCCCAGCATGGGAGGGAGGCTTTAGTGCTGAAAACTTGCCCGATGTTTGTTTACTGAAATTTGGGCACTTTATCTGACCTCGCTGGAAAGTCATTACGAAAGAGCAGGTTCTTGGCAGGTGCGCACATTACAAGTGACATGCTTTAAAAATACCTCGTGTAAATTAAATGTTACCATAAAGTGGAAATTGCAGCCACAAATTGCATCTTTATTACAACAGTGTCTGATAAATGAGGTGACGTTGACAGCATGTAGCAGGTAGCCTGAGAAGCAGAAAGTTACATGTAGAGCATAAAAGATAATTATTTTCAGTCCGCAGTAATACAATATCTCTTATTTTTGACATCACAGAATCCTACATCAAATCTGGAAAGATTCTTAAGGCCATTATCCAAGCCCTTCATTTTACAGATGGGGAGGCTGAGGCTGACAAGGGGATGAGATCTGCTCAAGGTCACTTGGAGGAAGCCTGGCAGAGTCACTGTTTTGATGTCCACCACGAGCATAGGGTTCCTTGGCTCTGTCCACTTTCTTTACTGAGTCTGTGAAGACAGGAAATCTCATGAGTCTTTTCCACGGAAGGGTCTGGGGTGAGGTAGGGGGATTGGGGGAAACCAGGCAGGAGATACGTGGTTCCTATAGTAGAAGCTCGCATGCAGCACAGAGGAGAGACCAGGCTTAAGCCTTGCTTCTCTGACCTTGGTCAAGTCATTCAATCTCACTGAGTTTCCATTTCTTAGTTTGCAAGATGAACCTGATTTCACCTACCTATCTCACAAAGGTATCATGGAGAATTAAATGAGACATTCTAGGTAAGATAATTAAACAAAGCATTTGACCTATCGAGAGCCAAATTCATGCCATTTTGAACCAGGCTCCACAAAAGGGCCAGCACTGCGGAGAGAGTGAGTGTCTCCCCAGAACCTGTGCAGCCCTGCCCCATCATGCACCCACAGTAACGTGATCATTCTTTCCTCCAATTTAGTTACTTGCAATTCCAAAGAACTTCTGATTCCAGAATTTGGAATTCTAAGTCAGTTCAGTGGTCCAAGCACACACCTCTAAAATGCTGCCATCACTAAGCCCATCTCCCAGAAGGTAAGCTGCCTGAGGGCTGGTGTTCTGACCCTTCATTTTACAAGCTCTGGACATTAATGGAGCACTTTCTTTACGCCAGACCTGAACTAGGCACTGTCGATGCCATAACGCACAAGGAACAAAACAGAAAAACTCCTGCTGTAATATGCTAAGACATGCAATTAAGAAGTAGAAAAGAAAACCGTGATGATGTCAAGGAAATACATACATTGACTGAGGACGTGCATGGCACACGATCAGGTGGTGTTCAGCCGGTAGTGGTGCGTGGCTAACATCTGTTTGGATTAACCAGTGATTGTGCCAACGCTGTGGTTAGAAAAGTTTAATGCCACCGCTGGTGTGTGGTGTGTCATGAGATAGTCAAAGAAGGCGTCTCCAAAAGCACAATATTGAGCCAGATCTGAATCGTGAGACATCAGCCATGAGTAGATCGTAGAGAAGAGTGCTCCAGGAGAGAGTACAAGCATGTGCAAAAGCCCTGTGGCAGGGAGAAGCTTGGAGTATGAGAGAACAGAAAAGAAGGCCGCCAGGGTGACTAACAGCAATCATCCAGGTTGGCAAGGTAGGCGTGAGCCACGTACAGAATTTGGGGGTTATTCTAAGTGTGATGGGATTTGCATTTTCATTTTTAAAGGAGCACCCTGGCTGCCTTTGTAGAGAGGTCATTGTGTATCCTCAGTGCCTAGAATCATGTCTACCACACAACAGATGTTGAATAACCTACTACCAAACCTGAGAACGAAAATACCTGTACCCTCTCAGGTGCCAAATGAGGCCACACCCCATCCAAGCTTAGCTTTTCTTAGATCCTCTCTCTGTGGCCGCTACTGAGCAAGAATAAAGTGTTCTTAGCTGCTGGTGGTGCTTGAGCTCTTGCTATGAGCCCCAGCTCATGAACACTTGATGCAGACTCAGCGCCCTGCATACCAGAGATCCTTGCTGAGCACCTTGTACAACTTCCAGGCAGAAATGAGCATCTTACACCTTCCTCACTCACAAACTTTAGCGCATAGAAGCCCATGCTGAGGAGCTCTATTTTTCAGTGGGTCTTTCTGCTATAATGGAAAAATTGGATTGTCATACAAGAAAAGTTCTGTCTGGCATTGTCATTAGCACCTCTGATTTTGCAATCTGGGATTTGTATGTGATTTTCTCATTTTGCAGATTGTATTGTTGCTTGTCAACCATGTTTTCCATTGCTTCTCTGAAGTAATTTTCTTCTCTCCCCAGTTCCCCCACCCCCATCCCTTCTCAACGTCCAAGAGGGAAGGTCTTTGTAATCCTTGGGTTACAAAGTTGGGTCAGTGGGAAGCCCTCTGAAAGGAGGCAGGGAGTGCACAGGAGTATACGCTGAGGCCTTCAGAAAGGTCTAGCGCCATCTGTACTGACATTGTTGGGTGTCCAACCACTATCCCTTCCTCTCTTCTCCTTCCTAACAGAATTCATTTTGTTCCGTGTGCACGCAGCCAAGTGCTTCTTGTGAAACTAATCCCACCACCAGCTGCAGAGATGAGCCTGATTGTTTTCAAAGTAATCCCAACCCCCCTGCAATGATTGGATGATGAATGGTCATGTGCCCAAATTTGAGCCAATGAAAGGAAAAGAGGAGCTTGGGAGAGAACTTTATCTATTCAACAGATATTCATTATGTGCCTCCTATGTTCCAGACACTGCTGTATGTGTGCTGGGCATACAAAACTCATGAAATTAAAAAAAATAAACACTGCCTTTGGGAGGGACACACATAAAATAAACCATAATATATATACACATAATACTTGGCAGTGATGAGTGAAGCAAGGGGATCTAAAGCAGGGAAGACAAGAGAGAGAGAGTCCAGGGGCGGCATTTTTAAATGAGGTCCTTTGGGAAGGCCACTTGACGGAGGTGAGGGATTTATACTAGTGAAGTTTGCAAAGAACACTCCAGGCAAAATGTCCTGAAGTGGGAATGGGCTTAGTGTGTTTGGGGAACAGCAAGGAAGCCCGTGTGGCTAGAGCAGAGTTGACAAAGGGGACAAGAGTAGGAGAGGAAAACAAAGATGTGATGCTTGGCCATAACCTGTTGGGCTCTACAGGTCTGAGAAGGACTCTGGCTTTTATACAGAGTGAGATGGGAAACACCAGAGGGTTTTGAGCAGTAGTCATGATTTGACTTAAATCCTTGTTTTAACAGGATTGCTTTGGAGAACAGACTGAGAGAAAGCAAAGACAAAAACTGAAAGAGTCCTTCCTCCACCTTCTGGAGGGGCTTCCAGAAGCTCCCTCTCCTCTCTTGTCCTTTGGTTTCATTGTGTGTAGATGTGAGAGGTAGCTGCAGAAGCCTCTCCATACCCACCTGAATATGAAGCCACTCCACAGAGGAGACAGAGCCAGGATAACTGTGGGGAAATGCAGCAGAACTGCAGAATCTGGTCAACTGTGAAGCTCACTTTGCACCTGAACTTCCATTTTGCGAGTCAATAAACATCCTTATTGTTTAAACCGAAGACAGTTGGGTTCTCTGTTTCTTAAGCCCAAGAAACTTTCTAACTGCTTCATCATCCAGATTCACTGTCCTTCATCTACTCCATGCATGCTGTGGCTTCCCAGATAGTCTTTACTTGGTTGTGTACAAGGTCTGAATTCAGGAAATGGTGTCACTTTTTTCTCTGTGAAAAGTCCTTCCATGGAATCCTCTGAATTTGGATTCCATGAGCTGTCAGACTCATCACCTGTTCCTCAGCGTTTGTGTATTAATTCACTCAACATTTATTGAATCTCGTACTGGACCTCACACTGTCCTATATGAGCAAGATCAATCCCAGCTCTCAAGGAGCTGAGAGTGTGTGGAAGAGAGAGAGAACCGATGGTTACATGACGCAGTATTAAGAGTTAAAAATGGAGTTTCTTTAATGCAGCCCATGCATTAGTAAATACTTCACCTTCTCTGGGCCTCAGTTTGACCTTTTGTAAAATGACACTTTCCAACTCTGAAAGTCCATGGGTCTATGACTGATTGTAGCTTTCCTTTGATGTCAATCTCTAGAGTTAGATTTCTGTAACAGACGGAGAACCAGAGGTTGTGAAGAGCCTCTCCATATTTTTTTACTCCTCCAGAGTAAAAACCACAATGACATGGCTCATGATGGAGTACATTTGGCAATACCATGAGCCACGTCAGGTACTTCCAAATATGCACAATAAACTTTTTTCACTTTTAGTAATAAATGTGGTTAACCCATAACAAAGATATTAGTTCTTTCCCCAGTATCAACATCTAATTTCCAGTTTTTCTACTTTTCCCCCTTCTCAACCTCTTGCTTTCAGTGATATACCACTATGGTTCAGTCCACCTGGTTTGGAATCAGACTTTCTGTTTAGTACCCTTGTTCTTTTTGGTACCTGCATATCAATCAATTAATCCTTCTGACTTCCTCCCCCCACCCCCACTCCTTGAAATTCATCCCTGGTTTCAGTGAGACCACTTTTGGGTTTTTATCCTAACATCTCTGGCAGGATACATAAAAGCCAGATAACAGAGGCCACTTCCCAGAGAGGACAAGGGAACTTATAGATCAAAATGGGATAGAAACTGACTTTTCACTATATCCTCCTTTTTTGTACCACTTGAACTTTGCTCCATGTCAACTTTTCAAATAAATAAGTGATTTAAAACATTAAACAAAACACTTCTTTTTTTTTATAGTTACATTTTTTTTTTCTGGTGATAAGACAGAGCTGCTTTTTTAGTGCAGGTATTTACAGCTATAAACTTCCCTCTGAGCGCTGCTGCTTTTGGTTCATACCTCTAACTATTTTCTAATTTCCCTTGTGATTTCTTTTTAGACTCAGTGGTTGATTAATTTTCACATTATTTGTGAATTTTCCAGTTTTCTTTCCATTTGTGACTCCTAGCTTCATTCCATTGTGGTTGCAGAAGACACCAGTCTTTTCAACTCATTAAGACTTGTATTATGGCCTAACATGTGGTCTGTCCTGGAGAATGTGCACATGAGAGCTTAGGTGGAGTGTTGTGTCTGTTGTTTATCTTGTTTCATTGTTGACTTTCTGTCCAAGTAAGATCCTGCAAGTCAAAAAGAAAAAATAAATGGATTAATGTCTCCATTCAAAGAGCAGGGACTGGCAGAATGGATTAAAAAAAAAACTCAATCCAACTACAGTAAGTTACTCACTGTAGACTCAGAAGTTGAAAGCAAAGGGATGGAAAAAATATCCCAAACAAATATTGATAGTAACCTAAAGAGATCTGGGTTAGCTATGTGACATCAGAAAAACACTTCTAAATAGCATGTAGATCAAAGAAGAAATCTCAACATAAATTTTTAAATATTTTAACTAAATGAAAGTGAAAATACAGCTTATCAAAATTTGTAGGATGCAGAGAAGATGGTTCTTGGAGGGAAAGTCATAGCAATGAATGCACATAATAGAAAAGAAGAAGGATCAAAAATCACTATTTTAAGCTTACATCCTAAGACACTAGAAAAAGAAGTGCAAATTAAATCTAATGAGGCCACAACAGTGAGAGGCCCGCGTACAGCAAAAAAAAAAAATAATAATAATAATAATAATAATAAAGTAAGCAGAAAAAATAATGAAAATTAGAGCAGGAATCAATGAAATTAAAAACACGAAATCAATACAGAAAATCAACAAAACCAAAGCTGGTTATTTGAAAAGATCAGTAAAATCAATATGCCTCTAGCTAGATTAATTAAAAAAGAGAGAAGATACAACTTACTAATATCATAAATGAATGAGAGGACATCACTATAGATCCTATGGACATTAAAAAGATAATAAAGGAATATTAAGAACAACTTCCTGTCCATAAATTTGATAACATAAATTTGGACCAATTCCATGAAAGACGCAATCTGCCAATACTCCCACAAGAATACGTAGAAAATCTGATTAGGTCTATATTTATTAAAGAAATTAAATCAATAACTAATAACCTTTAATTAATTAATAAACAGCAGGGCTTCCCTGGTGGCGCAGTGGTTGCAAGTCCGCCTGCCAATGCAGAGGACATGGGTTCATGCCCCGATCCGGGAAGATCCCACATGCCGCGGAGCGGCTAGGCCGTGAGCCGCAGCTGCTGAGTCTGCGTGTCCGGAGCCTGCACTCCTCAACGGGAGAGGCCACAGCAGTGAGAGGCCCGCGTACTGCAAAAGATAAATAAATAAATAAATAAAATAAACAGAAAATTAATTACAATTAATAATCCAGGTCCAGATTGATTCACTGGTGAATTCTACCAAATATTTAGAAAGGGATTATACCAATTTTCTACAATCTTTTCCAGAAAATAGAAGCAGAAGGAATACTTCCTAACCCATTCTATAAGGCCAGCATTACCCTAATATCAAAACCAGACAAAGACATAAGAAAACTACAAACCAGACTCTCTAATGAACATAGACACAAAAATCCTCAACAAAATATTAGCAAATTGGATCCAACAAATAAAAAGAATTAAACATCTAGACCAAGTGGGATATATCCCACATATGCAAGAATTATTCATCATTAGAAAATTAATTAATGTAATCTATTACATCAATAGCTAAAAAAGAAAAATCACATGATCATATCAATAGATACAGAAGAAGCATTTGACAAAAATTCAACATCAATTCATGGTAAAAACTCTCAGAAAACTAGGAGTAAAGGGGGAAACTTTCTTAACTTGTCAAAGAACATCTACAAAAAACATACCACTAACATCATACTTAATGATGAGAAACTTGAAGTTCTCCCACTAACAAAAGGAACAAAGCAACAATGTATTCTATCATGACTGCTTTTCCACAATATACTGGAAGTCCTGATATTGCAATAAGACAAGAAAAGGAAACAAAAAGTACACAGAATGGGAAGAAAGAAATAATTGTCTTTGTTCACAGAACACAATCATCTAGGTAGAAAATTCAAAAGTTTCAATAACCAAAACAAACTTCCTTGAACTAATAAGTGATTATAACAAGGTTAGCATACAAAAGTTAATAGTGTTCCTACATACCAGCAATGAGCAAGTAGAATTTGAAATTAATAAGAAATTGCCATTTTCATTAGAGTCCCCCAAAAATAAAATACTTAGGGATAAATCTTTAAAAATATGTGCAATGTCTAAATGAGGAAAACTACAAAATTCTGATGAATGGAATTAAAGAGGAACTAAATAAATGGAGAGATATTCCAGGTCCATAAGAAGACTAAATATTGTCAAGATGTCAATTATTCCAAAATTGGTCTATATGTTCAATTCAATACCAATCAAAACATCAGCAAGTTATTTCATGGACACCAACAAACTGATTCTAAATTTTATATGACGAGGCCACTCAATATTAAAGAGAAGAACAAAGTCAAATGATTGACACTACCCAACTTTAAGACTTACTATAAGCTACTGCAATTAAGACAGTGTGAAAAATTAGACAAATAGATCAATGGAGCAGAATTGAAATCCCAGAAATAACCTACATAAACATAGTCAACTAATCTTTGACAATGGAGCAAAGGTAATGCAATGGAGCAAAGGTAGTCTTTTCAACAAATGGTGCTGGAACAATTGGATATCCACATACCTAAAAATGGATGTAGACACAGACTTTATACCCTTCACAAAAATTATCTCAAAGGGACCATAGACCTAAATGTAAAATACAAAACTCCTAGAAGGTAACATAAGAGAAAACCTAGATGATCTTAGTATGGCAATGACATTTTAGATACAACACCAAAGACAAGGTCCATGAAAGAAACTATAAGTCAGACAATTAAAATAAAAAACTTCTGCTCTGTGAAAGACAAGAGAAGACAAGCCAGTCTGGGAGAAAATATTTTCAAAAGAAACATCTGATAAAAGACTTATCCTATATGCACAAAGAACTCTTAAAGCTCAACAAAAAGAAAATAAACAACCCAATTAAAAACTGGGCCAAAGACTTTAGCAGAGATCTTACCAAAGGAAATATACAGATGGAAAGTAAGCATATGAAAAGATGTTCAACATCACATGTAATTAGGGAACTGAAAATTTTTTCGTAATGAAATACTACTACACTACACACATATTAGAATGGCCAAAATTGAAAACACTGACAACACTAGATGCTGGCAGGGATGTGGAGCAATAGGCACTCTCATTCATTGCTGGTAAAATGCAAAAATAGTACAGCCACTTTAGCAGACAATTTGACAGTTCCTTACAAAACTAAACATACTCTTACCATAGAACCAGCGATCATGCTCCTTGGTATTTCCCCAAATAAAATGAAAATTTATGTCCACACAGAAACCTGTACATGGAAGTTTATAGCAGCTTTATTCATAATTACCAAAACTTGGAAGCAACCTAGAAGTCCTTCAGTAGATGAATGGTTAAATAAACTGTGATACATCCAGGCAATGGAATATTATTAATTGCTTTAAAAAAAAAAAGAGCAATCAAGCCATGAAAAGACATGGAGGAACCTTAAATGTATGTTACTGAGTGAAAGAAGTCAATCTGAAAAGGCTGCCTACTCTCTGCTTCCAACTACGTGCCATTCTGGAAAGGGCAAAACCATGAAGACAATAAAAAGATTAGTGGTTGCCAAGGGTTAGGAAGGAGGAAAGGAGTGATGAATAGGCAGAGCACAGAAGTTTTTATGGCAGGGAAACTATCCTGCATAATAATATAATGGTGGATACAAGCCATTATATATTTGTCTAAACCCGTAGAATGTACAACTCCAAGAGTGAACCCCAAAGTAAACTATGGACTTTGGGTGATAATCACGTGTCAGTGTAGGTTCATCAAGTGTAACAAATGTACCACGCTGGTACAGAATGCAGATAATGGGGGGGGTTGTGTAGGGACAGGGAATATATGGAAACTCAGTACTTCACACTCAATTTTTCTGTGAACTTAAAACTGCTCTAAGAAATCAACTTCATTAACTTAAAAAAAACTAATAGGGCCACAAAAAGAACATTGTTTGTAATGCTAGGGATCCTGAATTCCACTCCTTACTGTGACCCCCCCACCCCCACCTATCCAAGTCCTTGTGCAGAGACCCAGGTACAAATAGGCCATTCTGCTTTGGCCCAAGATGCAGTGACTGAGCAGAACTGGTTCCTTGTGTAAAATCAGGCACTTCATTCTGATTGCCCACTCTTATAGCACACTTAGAGACTGCTGTCTCTAAGTCCATAAAACAGCAGCATTAAGATAATTAGGCTTAGAAAAATATAACTCCTTAAAAATGAGGTAGCCTCTCAGAAACAATCTTAATGGCAGGAATCTGTTTTAAAAATTAACTTCAGTGCTCCAAGGCATCAGAGTTTATCTGGATTTTACGGCAATAGAGTCACCATCTCCTCTTGCACAGAACACAGAATAATAGAATCTCATGTTATTCAAGCACCATCATCATCATCATCATGGCCATGATCGTAATCATCAGCATCATCCTAACATTTTGGAGCACTTATTATGTGCCAGGTGCAGTGTCAAGCATTTTGCATATATTATCTCATTTAATCTTCAGAGCAGCTCTATGACATACTTTGTGGGAAAGTGATGAAACTAGGATTACAACCCAATCAATTCAATTCCAGAACAAATATTCTTAACCATGGAATCCCCAGGCCAAACTGAGAGCTACAATATCTGGCTTCCTGGGTCCTAGGGAAGGTCCTACTGGGAGCTCACTCAGGATCCTTCAGTCTGAGCACCTCTTTATACTCCAACAAAAATTTCAGCATACCTGGGAACACACAGATTGAATCACCACACATGACCCCAAGGTTGCTGGTGCCTGTTGGAGGTGAGAGACTCATCTGTGTCAGCTAAACAGAGAGAAGATGGAAGATGTATCTGTTTATTTTGATAAATGTAAATGAATTCTATTACTTGTCAAAATGTTATCAGGACCACAGTGAAATGAGCTCTGGGTTTTTTTTCCCCCTTTCAGGGTGAAGGGAGAGAAGCAGGAGAGAAATGAATGCTCAAGACAGATTGCTTTGATTTGAAATGAAAACAAACAACTTTAGAGAAAAAAAAAAAAAGGCTTTCATTACATTGGAGACCTTGGCATTCTTGCAGATACGTTCATGAATTAATCATTAAAATCCTGAAATGTGGAATAAATCATGTGGTTTTCAAGGCCAGACCACGATAAAGGGGGCCTCAAAGAGTTATTAAGACACAGCACTCGAAGCTGCTACAGCCTAGAATGACTTTTCTCCAGGAACAAAGTGGGTAAGATGAGTGAGTATGTGTGTGTGTGTGTGTGTGTGTGTAAGGCAGCCCCACGGTCCCAGGCTGGAACTGTGTGCAAACCAGCTCCAACCGTGTGTCACCACACATTAGCGCTATTTAATATCTGCTAATGGAATGGCTCTGTCTGGCGTCAACAGCAGGATCAGAAGAGGGCCATGCAGCTTTTACATTATTAGTACTAATTAGGTAAATCAAAGAGGAGGAAGGCAAAGAGACCAGAGAATGCATTAGAAGGAAAGCAAGGGGATCGCTACGTACCTCGCAGTGTCAAGATCAAGGTACCAAACAGGCAATTAGTGTGGGAGATCCTTCCTGAGTGAGGAGAGAATGAGCAAGGCCCACCCGGGGAAAAGGAGGATGACTTCATTACAGTGACTCCCTAATTAAAATGTAAGTGTTGCTGATCACTGCATAATTAAATGAGGTGGCAGGCGGTAGCAGTCAGTTATCCAGGAGTTTCTGGGCTCATGTTACTAAAGCCCCCTTCATGGGCTCCTTCACCGCCCTCCAGCAAGAGAGTCCTGGAGCTGTCCGTGGTCCTGACAGACTTCTGACTTCTAACAGGTCTGTTAGAGTGATGCTTCGAAGGGGCTTTTCTCCTAACTGCCCCGTGACCGCTTTACCAGTCCTGATAACCACTCTGATCCTCTTTGTAACCCATTTTCAAACTATTCAGGAAAAAGAAAATGGGAAGGTGGGATTGGAAAGGACACCAAGTTTAATAACTCCCAGCCACTGCGTTCTCTATATAAATCTGCTGAAACTCAGGTTGACTCCTGCTGGCGTAACCTTTATCTCTCTTCTGTTTTACCTGCCAGGAGGAAGCTCTACTTCCTTAAGAGCTTGACTGGGAGCTAATCTCAGGTTTGACATGAAAACTAAGGCTACTGAGCACAGTGCCATATCTACTCAGAAATATTTGTAGGTGTGAAAGGGTAACAGCTTGGTGGATTAGATACATAGTTCCATACCAGGAAAGAAGCATCTTTCAGTATCAGAGGTTGAGTGTGATGAGTTCCTGGGGAAATTAAAATCAAGTGACTTGATTTTAATTTCCCCCCCCCAGGCTTTTTAATCTACTCTTTTCCATCTCTTTATCCTCTCCTGTTTCCTCTCTCTCTCCTCTTTATCCTCTTTTCTTTCTTCCATGTCTTCTCTCTCACATTTCTACTTCCTCTTCTCTTTCTTCCTCCCAGCTCTCTTCTTTCTCTGTGCCTATTTCTCCCTTCTTTCGTGCCCCTGTGCGGGGTCCCACTATCATATTACTACTATAACTAGAGCAAACGTGAAGTTTCCATTCACTCATTCTTTTATCTTTATCTGTAGACTCCTTGGCTTAGCTCATTTTTATTAGAATGGCCCAAATTACAGTTAGAATGGCCCAAATCTTGAACAAAGGCTGGAATGATCTTTGAAAGGAAATCTAGATCCTCAGGAGCAATGACAGAAAGTAGGCATATTAATATGGGTCTGGCTGCAGTAACAAATAGACACAATCATGCAATGATTCAACACAATAGAATTTTATTTCTACTTGATAAAATAGAAATAAGCAGTCTATTTTATTTCTGATAAATAAAACACCACAGTCTAGGTCAGGGAGTGGTCTCTTCTCCACACAGGCTAAGAGTGGTTTTGACATCTTCAATGGATGGCTCCCAAGACATCCAGAAAAGGGAAACAAGTAAAGAGCAGGAGTGGGAGATTTGTGGGGCAGACCTGGGAGTGCCACACAACTGTAAGGGATGCTGGAAAATACATTAAACCATGTGCCATAAAGAGGAGAAAACAGATATTGGTGGCCATTTAGCAGTCTCTGCCAAATGAGAGATGGGAAAGAGTCATAGGCAGAAAAGGAAACACTGAGCCAAGGGTTATATCCATACAACAGTAGAGAAGCAAGTCTTGCCACAGAACTCATCCTGGAAAATGGTGGTGTATAACCAGAGGTATACGCCAGAAAATATATAACCAGAGGCCCACTTCTGCTCAATCAGGATTCTCTTAAAGGCATAGGATTCAGTTTCAGAATCAGTCAGACATGGAATGAAATACAAATCCACCTCTTTCTGAGTATGTGATCTTTTTTTAAAATTAATTTATTTATTTGGCTGCGTCAGGTCTTAGTAGTGGCACACGGGATCTTCATTGCGGTGCACAGGCTTCTCTCTAGTTGTGGCACGCAGGCTCTCTAGTTGTGGCACATGGGCTCTAGAGCTCATGGGCTCTAGAGCACATGGGCTCAGTAGTCACGGCACACGGGCTTAGTTGCCCCATGTCATGTGACATCTCAGTTCCTCGACCAGGGCTCAAACCTGCGTCTCCTGCATTAGAAGGCGGATTCTTAACCACTGGACCATCAGGGAAGTCCCTGAGTATGTGATCTTGAACAAACATTTCCATGAATCTCAGTTTCATCATCTGTAAAATAGGAGAAAACATTGCTTATTCCATATGGTGTCCCTGAAGACTACACAATATAAAAGATGCTAAATTCTTAGCACGGTATCTGGCACATAATAAGTACTCAATAGATGGTAACTGTCGATACTGTTACCATGTTCACCCCTGCTGCCATATTATTATTCTTACAGTTTCTTCTATCTGTCATGGGTGCTCCCTATTCATTTCCCCACCTAATCCGAGTCATACCTTCTCCATGAAGTCTTTCCCTCATGTAGTGCTCCCAGTGACTTGCTTGAACCCTTTGCCACCCAACTGAGCACTTTATTAAGGTTTGTCCACTATGAATGTAAGTCCGTGAGGTTCAGAATATTATTAATATTGTTTATTTGCTGTATCTCAGAACCAAGTACAATGTCTGGTATATAGTAAGTGTTCAACTATTATTATTGTTAGATGAATATTCAGTGAATGTGCAAGACACATGTTAAAGACCCTGATGCCCTTTATAGACACAGAATCATATTGCTTTGAGGTTATTCTCTAATTTTCTGTGTCAGTTAGTCTTGTCTTCCTGATGAAATTGAATTCACAGTAGCCAGGGTGATCTTTTTAAAATGTAAATTGGATCCTTTCATTCCTCTGGTGACCCCCTCCAATAACTTCTCATCATCCTTAGAATAAAACCCCAAATCTTCACTGCAACATATAAGGCCCTGTAAGACCTGGCCCTGTCACCCTCTCTATCCTTTTATCTTACTTTCCTTCTCCATCACTACCCTCAAGCCCCATAGGCCTTCTTCCTATTCCTTTAATACATCAAGACTGTTCCCATCTCACGGGCTTTGTACTAATTATCCTCTAATATATGTACTAATATACTCCGGAGATACTTTCCCCAAGCATATTCGCAAAGCTGAGTCCCGCCTCATTATTCAGGACTCAGCTCAAACATTACCCTCTCGGAGAGGTCTTCTGGCAACAACGTATGACTTAATTCTCCTTCCATCAGTCACACACTGTCTTGGGTTGGATTCTCCAGGAAACAGACTCTGAGTTGGAGACCTGTTTGCGGAAAGTTTACGGGCCTCCCTTGGAACCAGCACTTGTCATGGGTGAAGGAAACAGGACAGAGCAGAAGGAGGGGTTAAGCTTAGATACATTCACAGCAAAGACCTCAAGTGATCCCACTGGGAGCTCTGGAGCTGAGCCAAGGGGCCTGGGCTTTGGACTTCTGCCCTGCTCACCCTTGGACGCAAGCTACCCTCATGAAGGAGACATGACCTTGGGAAAGGCAGCTCTCTCTTGGAGGGAGGTTTCCAGAGAGTGATTTGGCTGAGAGCTGTCAGCCACCAACACTCCCAACAACTGGGAAATGAGTGCCTGTGTCCTAAAGGGGGTGTGTTTGTGACACGTCGTAGCATCTGCTACATTCCACTCATTGTGCTGATCAGATCTGCTTCCTTCATTTGCTCAGTTCTGTGAACTGCTTCCCTAGGATTCTGGTTGGTCTCTTTTGGGGGCAAACTTCCAAGAGAGGATTCATGGGATCATCTGAGCCCCCACCGCCACAGCTAACCCCTGGGTCACCTTCTTCTCCTACCCATTCTGGATCCCCCTTCCCCTCACAACAAGCATGCTGGTCTTCATGGCTTACCTGGTGGCAGGTCTGAGCCACCATCATCTTGCCCTTCTTGGGCCATGGCTGCTGCATTTACCCATCTACTTACAAAATTGGACAAGAAGTGCCCCCATGGATCACCCCATGGATCACCTGCCCCCATTACTCAATAGCAGCCTACCTCCTATTGATGATCAGGGTTACTTACCAGGAGCCTGAAGTGACCAGGAGGCAGCCACACCTTGAGGTGTACGTGACTCTAGCTGTGGCCCCCTGTTGGCAAAACCCCTCTCTGGGAACCAGGATTTCTAAGCCCACAGATCCCAGATTTGCTGAATAAGTGCATCACCCCTGAAGGGAGACATCTGGGTAGCACATCACAAACCCCACTACACAATCTGTCACACAAAACCCCACTTTAGTTTCCTGCATAGCACACTTCTCACATCCTCCATTTATCGTGTTCATTTTGCCTGTGTTCTGCCTATCTCTGGTTCCAGAATATAAGGGCTTTTTTGTTCCATCTCTCAGTGCCAAATACAGTGCCTGCCTCACAGTGGATGCCCAGTCAATACTTGTTGAGGGAGTGAATGGCGGAGTGATTGAACTGAGTGACATGGTTACAAAGTCCTCAGAGGCGGGCTGTGTTTCCTGCTGTTCTTGGAGCGCAGAGCAGTGACTCAGAGAATACTTGACTGACCGGCCCATCCCCTCTCACAGGTCACTTACAACTCTCCCCGAGTGTGAGAGGCCTCCCTAACACAATTGCAGGCTATTTTTAGTCTGCTTCTTCCTCTCTGGTCTATTAAGGTGGTGAGAAGAGGCTGGCTACCTGGGGCTTGCAGTAGCTCTAAAGAAAACCAATCTTCCTCTCTCTGGAAAACCCTAAGGGGTGTCCTGTATACCAGGCTCCAGGGCGACTACTGCCCAGGTTGTGTTAGCTGAGAGTCTTGTGATTACATTTTTCATCTTCTCACCAGGGGTACCATGGAAGTGATTACTGAGGTATACACAGCAGCTGGAGTCTCTCCTCCCTCCCACAGACACACAAACATGAGCCTCTCCCTTTCCTCAGATGGTTCCATTTTCTCTCATTAGACGACTTTCTGGGGCCTTAGGAGATTTCTCTGGTGTAGACTCTAAGGGGCCTCTTCCAGCTAATTAGATTGTGAGCCGAAAGGCTGACTGTGGACTGCTTTAATAATCTTCTATTCAGGGCTTTACATGCTCATCTAGTTTGACTATTGGAGAGGAAATCCTTTTTTACTTAAAGAGAGAGACAGCGAGGAAGAGCGTGTGAGGAAACAGGTTTTCTCCTGGAGACTCTATCAGCACCAAGGGCAGATGTAATGATGCTCTTCCCACCGAGGTTTTAGAGGATCTGTGTGTGGCTTGGAAAGAAAACTCTAAATCAGTTGTTGTAACCCTTCTCAATTATGAGTCACTGCCATGATTCCCTTAGGGGAGGAAGGAGGGGAGGACCAACCTTTTTATAGGTGAGGAGAAGCCTCAGAGACACAGACTAATGCAATGGCTCTGAAATCAGTGGCCACACCCCTTACTAGCTGTGGGACCTTTCTCGCAGGGATTTGGAACACCCTGGATGTGAAACCTAGCTTCACCACTTACAGCTCTGTGCCCTTGAACAAGTTCCCTAATTCTATAAACCTAGGTGCCTTCTTCTGTCAAATGGGGATAATAATAATACCTTTAGGGTGTGTTCAGAGCATTCAATTAGGAAATAAATGCAAGTGCTAAGAACAGTGCCAGAAATATAATAAGTGCTCAAAACTGGTAGCTACTACTATTATATTTCTAATCTGTAAAATGGGGATATTAACAGAATCTGCCTGGAGTTGGCTGAAAGGCTTAAACGAGATGAATGTAGTAATGTGATCAGTGCCTGGCGCAGTATGTGTCTTAGCTTGGGCTTAGCTTCTCATTTTGCCATGACAAAATACCACAGATTAAGTGGCAACAGAGTTACACAACAGAAATTTGTTTTCTTACAGTTCTGGAGGCTGGAAAATCCAAGATCTAGTTTCCAGCAGGATTCAATTCCTGGTGAGGACTCTGTTTCTGGCTTGCAGATGGTCACCTTCTCTCTGTGCCCTCATATGGCAAAGAGAGAAAGATACACACACACAGAGAGAGAGACAGAGACAGAGAGAGGCAGACAGAGACAGAAAGAGAGACAGAGGCAGAGCTAGAGACATAGTGTATGAGCTCTTTGGTGTTTTATGTCAACATTGTGTGACTGTGGCTTACTCCTTTTGGCACCCCAGCAGTTTTCTTAGAAGGTAGCATCCATCAAAGCCTTGGGAACTAGAGAATGAATGAATGGTCTGAACACGGGTTTAGCAGCTGCCTGGATCATCCAGATAAGACACGTCGTTTATTCACCTGCCGAGGTGTCCCTTCTCATGTCATTCTCCATTGGCCTCAAAAATGGCCATGACAGATGGCATCCATCCTCAGCAGCAAAACCTTCGGAAGGTTTCAAACTGACTTGACTGCGACCACCAACTGCCCTTCCCCCAGCTCCACATGACCGTGCTTATACACAAACCCACGCTCCAAGCTGATGGGGTGGGGGTAAGAGGAGCCAGCAGCAACAAAGGTGATGATGTCTATAGCTCCTCGAGTGCTTAGTATGTATCAGCCTTGTACCAAATACACCTTATTTATGCAGTATGTTCTATAATTGTTCCCCTCTTGTAAAGGAGGAAACTGAGGATCATGTTGTCTTCCTGATGTCACACAGCAGGTAAGAAAAGGAGCTGGGATTTGGAACTAGTTTTGTATGGCTCCAAGGCTCATTCTGTTAACCAAAGGTCACAAACTGGAGGCCACAGGCCTAAAAGGCCACCAGCTATGTTTTGTTTGACCTGCAGTGGGGTTTTTAAAAATTTTTTAATCAGAGGGAAAATTTTTTAAATGTCTATTTCTCCAAATGAAATATGTTTTTTTAGCTTCTCTTGGAAATAATCAGATCTGGTAACTAGAGCCCACATTCCTGCTTGGCAGAGCTGAATAGCGGCTGCTCCCATGAATGGGGCACTCCCTCTACACTTTGCCCCAAGCCCACCACTCCTTTTTGTTATACCCCAGCCCATTTTTGCTCATTTGTTTTCCTTTTCTAGCCCCTCTGTGCAACCTCTATGCTTGCGACGTCTGTATCACCCACTAAGCCAGACCCCCCTCTTGGAACTGAGATTGTCCCTCCCACAGGGAAGATAACATGGCAGCATCTGGATGATAGGGATAATAATAATGTATTGATGTTCCACATTTTACATAGTACTCCTGCATCCATTATCTTACTTAATCTTCAAAACAATAAACACTTCCTGGGTAACTGATCTGGGCCAAGGCCTGTTGCCAAGTACAGGAGAGGCAAAGAGAAATACAGCCTGGTGTCAGCCTCCCCAAAATTCACAGCCTTGCAAGAGAGACAAACCACCAAAACGGCAGGCCGGTATGATCACAGAAGACATCCGTACCCAGCAAAGGGAGATCCAGAGAGGCTGGCTGCCCAGGGAAGCTGAAAGGGCTTCATGGAGTTGATATTCCTGCTGCATCCCGAGGGATGAACAGGACTGGGCAATGAGAAGGGGTGAACATAACTCCCAGCAAAGGAACAGCGATGACAAGAAGCCAACGCTCCTCATTTTCAAGTCATGAGTTACTCGTAGGACAAAGGCCAAAATCCCAAAGGACATGGCCCCGCCCACCTCTCAAAATTCCTCTCAAACCCTCCCCCTGCTCATACCCTCCAGCCACACTTGCTTCCACCTGACCTAGGGACTTTGCACGTGATGCTTCCCCGTCTGGGATGTCTTCTCCTACTCTGTCATCCTTCAGATCTCATCATAATCATCACCGTCTCTGGAAGGTTTACCCTGGTGCCTCTGACTAAATCACGTCCCTCCTCAAACTCAGAAATTGCCCTTCATGGCATGTGTCATAGTTTATAATCACATATTTGAGGCACTGTTTCATTAATGTCCATTTCCCTCGTGAAAAGACTGAAATATTGGTCCTAATTCTTTAACTCTCCCTGTGTCTGCATCCTTTGTTATGCGATTTTGCCTCCCCTGACTTGGGGCTCAGCCACATGACCTATTTTGGTAAATGGAGGGAAGTGATGGTGACTCAGTTTCGAGCCTAGACCTTGAGGTATTTGGTGCTTCTGCCATCAGCATGCAAAGAATGTGCCCAGCTATTCCACTGGCACAAGGAGGATGGGAGTCATGAGGACTGGACCCAGACTTGACCTGCAACTTAGAACAGCCCTGAGGAGCCCAGCTAGATCAGCCAAACTTGAAGCCAACACATAGATACAGAGGCATAGCAAAATAAATGCTTATTGCTGCATGCCACTGAAATGTTAGAGCTGTCTATGACACTGCACTAGTAGGCTGATACACCCTACTCTATGCTAAGCTCCATTGAAGCATAAATCACATTTTTGTTCAACATCGCATCCTTACCACGTAACAATAGTGGACCCTTAATAAGTATCGATATTTGCTAAATGGATGGATGATTAGCGGACCAAGTCACATCAGCAGCGAGAGAGACCTGAACTGCCGGGGGGCTTTCAACAAAACACAGCACACCTCCGGTCAGCCAGCGTGGCCCAAGCTTCTCGCAGATAAGCAGGGAAGAATTGGGTAGATAGAGACTCTCTCTGTGCCTGCTCTTCTCCAAGCCCTCTTCCTCCAGAATTTCAAGGCTTGGAGAAGAGGCTTACAGCAGAATGAGTGCTCGTACCCTTAGAAGATTAAGACATCCCTGCCGTCATCAGAATCTATTCATCACTCAGCAGCCTGAGTCTGACTTGGTACCTACAAATTATCTCCCAAGCTGCTTGTCTTCATTTGGATCAACTCCGAGAGACCACGAGTAAATGGATGATGACGATGACTGTCTTTAATAAAAATACTAATAAGTGTGGGCTAGCCCCCTGTGTTCCACCAGGTTATCTACTTTAATTCCTTGCCATAATTAAGTGAGCTTTGTCCTATTTTACAGATGAGAAATCTGAGCTTCAGAGAGGTTTGTTAGCTTACCCCAGAGCACACAGCTAGCAAAGATCTGGAAGAATTCCAAACGGAGTGGTCCATGTCCCTAACCACTGAGATGCGCTGCCTCGGCAATGATTCAGGAGCCCCAAGACAGCCCCAGCTCCAGCCCACATGATCTATCCCACCCATGTGGGCTCAGGCAAGGCTCTTCCTCTCTGTGAGCGTGGTTTCCTTCTCTGTTAAGAAGTCTGAAGGACTTCCCCAATGTGGCTGCCCTTGGCCTGCGGTCTGAAGTACCCTTCCTTCACCTACCCCAGCTGTCTTCCCCCGAGAGCATCCTGTTAGGACGAGCAGGACCCCACATTCTCAGACACTGCGGCTGGCAACTGGCACAGCTCTTCCTGGAGACAGATGGGCAGTGTGTTATCAAAAGCCTTAAAAATACTCCTAGCGTTTCCCCGAGAGAAGGATCAAAAGTAAGAGCACAAATGCTCACGGGCCTGAACGTTCACGTCAGCATTATTTACGATCAGGGAAACCCAGAAACCACCTAGGTATCCATTCATAGTGGATTGGTTAAACAAACTGCGGCATGTCACTCAGCAGGAATATCACACAGCCTTTAAAAACTGAAAAATGGCTCGTTTGCAATGCTATTCTTTACAGCATTTTTTGAAAGGGTGAATAGTAAGGGAAATATCCAAATATCTATCAGTAGTGACTGGTTAAATAAATTACAGCGTATTCATATAATGGGTTACTATAGCATGACAAAATGAAAAGAGGAAGTTCTGCATACACTTGCTGTAGAAAGTTCTCTCAGAAACATTGTTCAGTGAAAAAGCAGGGTTTATAGCGTGGAGCAATGATTATAGTGTGCAACGTTTTGCAGAGAAATAAAACCCTATATGCATACCACCTTGTATCATCGCAAGGAGACTCTGGAAAGAGATCCAAGAAATGAGCGAGAGTTTTTGGTGAGAGTAGTCAGAAGGGGGACAGGAATGAACAAAAGCTCCTCACCGTAAACCTTTTTATTTTTTAACCATGTGAATGAATTACTTAGTTGCAAAATTAAATATTTGAAATTCTAAATTGTGTTTTAGAAGTATATTTAACCACGTGTGGAAACACTTATACTATATTGTTAAAGAGCAGAAGCAGTTTACAGTAGAGAATGTTTGACCTTGAGCAAGTCTTATGTCTCTGAGCCCCAACTTTCTTATCTATAAAATGGCAAAAAGGATACCCACCTCACAAGGCTATGGTGAGGTTAAAATGAAATCAGAGGAAGTAAGACGTGTTAGCAAAACACACAGTTGATACTAAATAACTACAGCTACTAATACTAAATAACTACAGCTACTAATCTCATAAAAACAGCACTGGGCTTATGTGTTGTTAAACAGGGCTGTCTCTTGGTGGTGGATGCAGGTGGTTTTTATTTTCTTCCTTGTTCTTTTCTAGATTTTTCAATTTTGCCATAAAGAACATACATTCCTTTAAGAGAACAATGGAAATATTATTTGCAAGGTGACAGAAAACAATATTTAAAGTATTTTAAAACCCCTCCCAGCCCTGGGGAGGTTACTAGAAGGTTCCAGAGGGGGTCTGTGCAGGTGGATCAGCAGGGCATGGATGGCACTTACTGGGAAAGCTCTGAACTGTGGGGTCACAGGCAACTGAAGGGACCACCTAACAGTTCATCTAGCGGGAAGCCCCACAGGTGAGGATGCAGAGCCCAGAAGGTGAGGACACTGCCCCAGCTTGGAATTTTGCCATTTGCCGCAAACATGGATGGACTTGGAGGGTGTTGTGCTAAGTGAAATAAGTCAGACAGAGAAAATACAAACAACAAACTAATGAATATAACAAAAAAGAAGCAGACTCACAGACATAGGAAACAAACTAGTGGCTACCAGTGGGGAGAGGGAAGGGAGGACAGGAAAAATAATGTGTAGGGGATTAAGAGGTACAAACTATTATGCTAAAAATAAATAGGCTACAAGGATATGTTGTACAATAAGGGGAATGCAGCCAATATTTTTAATAACTATAAATGGAGTATAACTTAACAATTGTGAGTCACTATACTGTACTCCTGTGGCTTACACAATATCGTACATTATCTATACTTTGATTAAAAATATGATTCAAAAAAATGTACCTTCAGACCCTAAACATATAAAAAGTGTTATCACCAACCCTTGGTGATTGTTATCACCAATCCCATTTACAGCTTAAGAAACTGCTGTAAAGAGTAGCTAACCAACTTAGCCAAGAGTGCAGAGTGGGTAAGGAAGAGAGCCAGGATTTAAACCCCGTCGGTTTACCCCTAGAACATGTGTTCATAATCTCTATGCTCTGCTATGGACAATGCTCGTTGGTGGTCAGGCTTTATGATGAAAACTGATTTTGGTTTGGGTAGGAATCAAACATCACTTGATGACAGATAGATAGATAGAAGATAGATAGATAGACAGACAGACATCAGTCTGATGAACAAAACAAGGTATAAAATCCAGATATCGTAACTGTGGTTAAACCCAAGTACCACAGGGTGTAGAGAAACCAGTTGCCTTGTGAGTACCAACTGGGAATACGGAGGCAGTTTGAACTTCAGGACAAGAATCAGACATTCTCCATCAGAACCATCCTCAAAATGCTGCCAAATACTCATCCCAGCCAGTGGCCAGATGTTCGTTGCACTTTGGGGTAACCCGTGCTAACTTTGCCATCTCTGACTGTGAAAACCTATAATCCTAGGGTCTTTCGAGGAGACTGCTTCCTAAAGAAATCCCCATTTGGGGCGTGAAATCTTGGTCTATTTGTTAAAATATGGGTATCATTGGTTTGTGTTTTGTTCCAAATGTCCTTTAAATAAAACACGGCCCCGGGTCTCTAATCCCTCCCTTTGCAGCCAGATCTTGGGAAATGTATATGTGCATTTCAGGTGGCCCTCTGTGGCTTGAGGGTGGTGGTCTGGCAGTCCCTGGCTATTGAAGATCGAGGTCTTGGTCTCATGTCCTTACCCTCCCTCTCCCGTGTCTCCCATTTCACTTGGAGGGAATCCTCTCAGTGTGAGCTCGTCAGCAGCCGTCGTGGTCACTGGGCAGGTTTTCCACTTCATTTCTTAGCCTGTTAAGTTTAATGTCCCTATGCTTGGTGAAATAGAGGGAATGGCTTCTCCCTGTGGCTGGAACAGTGGTTTTAATCTTCTCTCAGAGATTCTACCAAGATACATACGGTTCACATGTATTCACTGCACGCAGTAGATTCCTGGATCAGCTAGCATGGCTTAAATGTGAGGCACTGTCACAGCAGAGAAGCTTTTCCTAATCACTGGCTTCCTGAGTGCCTTTCATGGCAGAATACCACCCAGCTCCCTCCATCCACACTGGGAATCAAGAAATCAAGGCATTATCCTTGACCCTCCTCCTTCTCCCTGCCCCCTGCGGTGCATCCACCATCAAGTCCTATTGGTATATCCTCTAAAATATATCTCAATCTATGCATGTGCCTCCATCTGTACCACACCCCCTAGCCACCATCAGCTCCTACCTGAACTGCTGCAAACAGCTTCTAACTGGTCCCCTGCTTCTACTTCTGCTCCCATCTGATCCATTCCACAGAGCACAACCTGAGGAGCTTTTTAAATTATAAACTGGTTCATGTAATACTCCTCCCCTGCTTAAGCTCTTCAGTGGTTCCCCACACACTTAGAATCAAGTTCAAGTTTCCTACTATGATCAGCAAGGCCCTGTGTGATCTGGGACTGCACAGCTATCCAACTTCAACAGCTGCCATTTGCCCTGTGTGCATTCCAGTCCAGCCATGCTCTCTGCTGGAGTTCTCCCAGAAGCAGACCTTGAGACAAGGATTCGGTTCAAGGAGATAATTTGAGAGATACTCCCGGAAGCACTGTGAGAGAGTGGGAAACGTGTAACGGTGCATTACTGAGGGGATCACTTCTGTGGACAGTAGGGGCTCAGCTCTCCTGGGGACCCTCTGTGTAGACATGCCTCAGAGTGGTCTCAGCACAGAGTGAGGAAGCTGGGGAATTTACCACCCCTCACTGTTGACCATAATTCTGGGGACATTAATTCCCAGTGCTCTGGCAGAGTGTCCATTTGGGCCTGGGAACACTCTTTTTCTTTCTTTTTTTTTTTCTTAGCTCTCCTTTTATTTTTTTTTATTTACTTTTTTCACATCTTTATTAGAGTATAATTGCTTTACAACGGTGTGTTAATTTCTGCTTTATAACAAAGTGAATCAGTTATACATATACATTTGTTCCCATATCTCCTCCCTCTTGCATCTCCCCCCCTCCCCCCCTCCCTATCCCACCCCTTTAGGTGGTCACAAAGCACCAAGCTGATTTCCCTGTGCCATGCAGCTGCTTCCCACTAGCTATCTATTTTACGTTTGGTAGTGTAAATATGTCCATGCCACTCTCTCACTTCATGGGCCTGGGAACACGCTTAAGCAAGAAGACACAGGGCCATGCCTGCCTGGATAGACTGAGGGATCTGGCTGGAAAACCGTCAGCATTGGGTTCTGCAGGACTACTCAGTGTGTTGTCCCCAGACCAGCTACCAGCCACAAAATGTAACCAGTCTGTGATAAGATGAGGCGCTTGGGCCAGAATGTCGATCAACTACACCACTGAGCATGCTGCTGGGTTCCACTGACATTTTCTTCAGAGCCAGACTCTCTCGATGAAGGAAGCAGTGCATTACCGTACACTCTGGTGCAAGCTTCTTCCGACGTTGTAGCCTGGCAGTGTCAGAGACCAGTGCTTTGAATAGCCCCGTATATTACCCTCCATCTGCCGCTAGAACACCCTGAGCATAGTCCCACCACATGATCTCTATCTTTGCCGTTCCCACTACCTGAGATTATTTTCTCCCAGCTCCTTCCCAGCCTTCTTACGGTTTATGTGGTCCCACCTCAGGGAGGCCTTCCTGACTCCCCATGTAACATATCCACCAACACGGTATCCTTTGTCAGTGCACCTATGTATTTTCTTCAAGGGGCTAATCATACATACTTATTCTATGCGTTTGCTGGTTAGCACACTGTCAATCTCCCCACTTGAACATATGTTTCATGGGGGCAGGAAACTGGCCTTTTGCCATCACATCACCAGCACCAAGCACAGAGTTAACCTTCAATAAACACAGAATGGGTGAATGAATGAAAATCCATTGCAACTTCCTTAGGGAATGTCCTCCTTCTGTCAGAAGGTGCTTAGTGCCGACGTGCCCTCCCCTTGGTGTCAAGAGGGAACACAGCCCCCCCATGCTCACCATTGAGCTCCCATGATTGCAGCTTAGCCACATCTTGATAACAGTGCTCCAGAGTCCAACCTCCCAAGACAAAGACTCTTCTCCATTCCCGAAATGCTGTGTACCAACCCCTCTGGAGCCACCCACCCGTGTGGCTAAGAGCCCTGGCTTGAAATTAGACACACATAGCTTCAACCCCGAGCCCTGCCACTCACCTATTGAGAGACCTTGGGCATATGGCTTCATCCCTGTGAGCCCGAATTTTCTCATCAGGGTCCCTGTAAGGGTTAAAGTAGACCACTTGTATAGAGCAGGGTTTCTTGACCTGGGCACTAGTGACATCTTAAGCTGGGTAATTCTTTGTTAGGGTTAGGAGTGGGCGTGCTGTCCTGTGCATTGTGAGATGTATATCAGCATCCTTGGTCTCAACACATTAGATGCCAGTAGCAATGCCCCTCAGCTCCACGGGAAAACCAAAAATGTCTCCTGACATTTTCAAATGTCCCCTGGGAGCAAAACCACTGCCAGTTGATAGCCACTAGTGTGTCTTTAACAGAATGCCTGAGAAGCTTATTACACTATGTACCTCAGTTTCCTTACCTATAAGATAGGCATAATAATGGTGCCTAATTCATAGACTGGTGTGAGGAGTGAGATAATACATGTAAAGTGTCTAGCAGAACACCTTGTAGGTGCTAGTGCTTTTAAAACTAAAAGCTACTACGTGAGGTGATGGTTGTGTTAGTTAACTTGATTGTGGTAACCATTTCACAACATTTATGTATATTAAATCGTCACATTGTATACCTTTGAAACAATCATATTGTACAACCTAAATATATACAATTTTTATTTGTCCATCAGAGCTCAGTGAAGCTGGGGAAGTAACAGAAATAAAAACATGCTATCTTTCATAAGGAGAAACAAGTAAAACAAAAAGCTATTTTTATCATTAAAACTATAATTGGTTGCAATTACTGCTATTTGTATTAGAGCCCCCCTTTAATCACTGTTCTGAGTTCAGTCCAATCACCCACACAGTTTAGTTTTCCCAGAAAGCCTTATTGGTCACACTGCATCCCCCAGAACTAGAGCCCTTTTCCTAATCCCCAGCTACCCTGGAGCTCCCCAGATATCAAGGTACCCGCTCACCTTCTAAAGCCAGTATGGCTGGCTCTGTTGGGAGCCTCATGGCTATGTCCTACTCACCTGTGGGGCATTTAGTTATCTCATCGTGGCCACCTAGAGCTGGCAACTTCAACTGAGTCAGAATATTAAAGATTGTTGGTTGAGCTTCCAGAATACCATGATTTTCCTGTCCATTTGAACTTTCTTCATTAGTAAGGCCTACATTGGGCTTCATACCCAGCTTTTGATTAGAGTATTTTAAAAGACATTGAAGTAAATGAGGTCAGTGAAGAATTTGAGGATGCTGAGCTCTCCTTTACATTTTCCTAGGGACCCAAAGAATGAGACATGGACTCCTAATAAAGCAAGAGACTGTGGTCAGCCATAAGAAAGAGTCACCAAGGAAATGTAGCTTTTAAAAGGAAAGGGAGAAAAATGGTGGCTCCCCATCCATGGACACCTCCAAGAAGAATTGGGTGTGTCAGATTTCCATGTGCTGAAGGAAAGGCTGGTACCACTGATCCTTGTAGGTCCTTCCCAATTCCGGGATTCTAAGCAGCATCCCTCCAATTACGCTGCTTCCCCCCACGTTCTGTGCATGGGCAGGACCACACTTCTAGCTATCCAGCCTGATCAGGCACCCAGCGCATCTCCTGTCTGGCCCCTGACTCAGCTGATCATTCTACAGAGTTGAAGCCCACCCTCAGGACCCTGGTTAGCTGCTGCCATGACCATGGAGGGGATAGGAATGACACGCCTCTCAAATACAAAATTCTAGATTCATCCATTCCACCAGGCAGCATCTCCTAAGTTCCTGTGCTGTGTCTGGTGTCTTGTAGTCATTAGAGTTTCCAGGATGAACCTTCTATTAATGGTGTCTTCAGAGATTTCATAACTTAGTAGATTTAGAGATTTCACTGTTTACATGCCAATTTATGTGACTACGAGTGTATAAATGTATTTTTATTTTAATCATTCCTGGTGGAAAGCTTCCTAAGAGTCTTACAGATGTCACTATCTCACAGTCTACATTTTTCCTGGAACTCCAAGGCTGTGATTGCGAGCCCCAAGTGCTCTGTGGCTCTGTGATACAGAGCAGCTCTCCACAGTCCTGAGTGTGGTTTTTATTGTATTCTTACTGTTCCTTCCTCTTTCTCTTTCACTGTCCTCTGTCACTCACGAGCAGCAAGATTCTGCCTGCTCTTAACAAACCATGATATTCAGCAAGCACACGTAATGGGGCAACAGCTTGATAGCAATTCTTCCTCATCTTCTGACCCTCCAGATACACTCCTCTATCCATGAACTCTGGACAGTGGGTACTATAGTTATGCCCATTCTATAGATGAAGAATTGAGTCTCAGATAGGTTAAGTAACTTGCCTGAAGTCACAGTAGCAGAGCCGGAACTCAAACTCAGACTGACTGATTTCCAAGTTCGAATCCCTATCCACTCTGCTATACTGCCGGGAGCTTGTCACCTTAGCTGGGATGATCGGAGAGCTGTGTGGCTCTATCCAAATGTAGATGGTTATGAGCTTTAAAATAACCATGACTGGATACCCCTCAGGTATTTCCTGAGCATGTAGTGTCATCAGGGATATGAAAGAGCATATCAGGTCCTTGACAGGCTCACAGTCTGCCTGGGAACACGGGCAGGAAGCAGCAAGAGGACATCACCAGACAGCCCGTAAGGAATGTGTTGGGAGGGTCCAGAATAAATGGTTCAGCAGACCAACCTCAACCCAAGACTCTGCTTTCCACCAGAGATGCGCTGTCAGCCCTGAATCAGAACACCTTAAAGAGCAGTGGGAGGGATGAGCTCGCCAGCAGGGACAGGGGTCAGAGGCGCTGTGCCGTGTAGAGACAGGCTATATGGCTCCAAAGACCCTTGCATCCATTCCCTAAATCTTGGTTGAACATTTACGACATGCAAGGCACTGTGCTAGGCTGAATGAAACAGGCAAGGCCTTGGGAAGCTTGCATTCTCGCTGGGGAGGCAGCCAACAATTAAACAAACCAGAGAATTAGAGACAGTGAGAAGCAGATGGGAAAGGCGCTACTTCAGGTGGGAGGGAGAGATGAGTGACAATCTTTCCAGAGATGTAGCATGTAAGTTAGGACATAAGAGGATGAGGAGGGGCCATACAAAGAGCGTTCCAAGGATATGGAAGAGTGCGTGAGAAGGCTCTGAGGCCCCCGGTGGCCCATGTGGATGAAAGCTATCTTGCCCCCCAGCAGGCTTTGCAGGTGCAGCTGTCGAAAAGAAAGAAACACTGACAAGAGGGCTCATGGGGAGTGATTAGGCAGCTGTCCCTTGAGCAGCTTTGTTGTTAAGACCTGAGAAGGGAAGATGGAAGGATGACCTGCTACAACTGGGCGACTCTAAATATTTGATGATAAATGCTGATATAATAACTGATAACGATGATGATAAAAATGATCGAGACCAGGCCATCAGGGGGCAATGCTGCCCCTGGCATTGTGTATGTGGCCTTTTTCAGCCTCAAATAAAGGACAAAGTAGAGAGCAGTGTACTTCATTCTTTCTGCTGCCTGTGACACACCTGAGAAGCCCAGGGACCAGTCTCACTGCCCAGAGCCAGCTGGTCCCTCGTGTATGAAGGCATTCCTGCTGCTGCCAAGTCCCTGCTGGGATCCAGGCACCATGATGCTCACAGGCTTCCCTGTTGCTAGAGAAACATGCTGCTGTCGAGCCCTTGTGGCTGGTGGGTAACATAGCTGGTTTCCCCCTTAACTGTGAACACCTTGAGGACAGAGCCAGGTCTTAACCGTCCTTATGTTCCCGGCACCTCCCCTGCCGTCTGGTGCACAGTACATGCTCAGTAACTATCGGCTGGAAGGAGGGAGGGAAAGATGGAGGAATGGATGGATAGAGACTAGATCAGTTGCCCACCTCCAGTCAGGGCTAGGTACTTCACAGCTGTTCAGTAAATAGCTAAACGATGTGCACAAGAAAATGGCAGATCTCAATAAAATATTCATTGTTGCTGGTGTTGGTTGGATTTAGACCTTGAACAACTGTTTCTATAAGATACTGATTCTGTATATCCCAGAATGCCTCCTCTGACATTCACATCAAATAAAAGCACATTGTAGTATAGTGCAAAGGCAAAAAGCATAAGGACCACAGCCGGAGACCAGGTTCTGCCACTTACCAGGTTTGTGATTCTGGGCATATTTTCATAAGTCTCTGTTTCTTACCAGGGAGAGTGGGGACAAGTGTGCCCACCCCAGAGAAGTATGGTAAGCATAAAATTGGATACTGGTTTTGAAAGCGCTTTGGGGGTTTTTGTTTATTTTTTGTTTTATCAAATAAATACGCATTTATTGAGTATCTGCTGAATATTCATCACTGAGTGAGTGCTGGAGAGAAAGATACAAGACAGTGACTGCCCTGGGGGACCCCACAGTCCAGCAGTTAAGACAGACTCTGGAATGGGAATCCCTAATTTTATGTGTCAGCTTGGCTGGGCCATGGAGCCCAGGTATTTGGTCAAACATTATTCTGGATGTTTCTGTGATGGTGTTTTTTCGATGAGATTAATACTTAAATCAGTGGACTTTGAGTAAAAGAAGATTGCTCTCCATAATGCGGATGGGCCTCATCCATTCAGCTGAAGGCCTGAATAGAACAAAGACTGACCTCCCCCAGAGGCAAAGGAATTCTGCCAGCAGAGGCCTTTGGACTTGAACTGCAACTCTTCTCTAAGTCTCCAGCATTCCAGCTTACCCCATCAGATTTTGGACTTGACAAGACTCCATAATCATGTGAACCAATTCCTTAAAAAAAATCTCTTTCTATATATAGACACATCTTATTAGTTCTGTTTCTCTGTATAGTGAATTAAACCAAGAAGGGTTTATTTTGTCACAGAAGAAGATATCTGGAGACAAATAGGTGCAGAAAGCCTGT
>NW_020173491.1:643310-667864 GCF_003031525.2 Neophocaena asiaeorientalis asiaeorientalis | reverse complement strand
AAAAAGAGTCCTTATGGACCTGGTGCATCCAGCAGCAATTGCTCCATCTGGAGGAGTGTAAAGAAAGGTCTTGGATATTGGAGCAGGGTCCTAGAGACTAATTTTCTGTTAAGAGACGAGAAAAGCTCTCCCAAGCATCACTCAACAGGTTCCTGCCCACTCCCTCCATTTCCTTAGTAGTTGTATGGATTTTGATCTGATCCTCTCTCTATCCTTCTCTTTCCCGGGCCTTTCCAACCTGTCGTCTAGTTCGAGTGCCCAGCTGTGTGACCTAGGCAAATTCTCTAACTTCTCTGAGCCTCAGTTTACTCCTTGCTAAAAGCCTATTTCATGAGGTCTAGAAGGCACCTTGTACACTGAAGGACCCTATATTTCTTGATTATTATTAAAGTATCAAGTAGATTCATGCCCTAAGGAATATCAGTGAGTTTCTTCAGATTTCTGTCCAAGGAGGTAATGGGAAATGGGTTGACATTACAGCATGCAGTATTTGAGTTAGCTGTAAGACAAATATTTAACAAATTTGAACAATCAGATTGTGTTATAGAAAATTGTGGAATCTTATATTCTGGAGCTTCATTAAAAACAGAGAAGCTGACTTTTTCTTCCCTCTTTGTTTCCTGGTGCGCGAGGAGAGGGGATTAAGAGCGCTGCTTAAAGGAACTCCAGAGACGGGCGCGAGCCGCGGCTAAAAGCGCGGACCCCAGAGACGGGCATGAGACGGTAAGGCTGCTGCTGCTGCCACCAAGAAGCCTGTGTGAGAGCACAGGTCACTATCCACACCCCCCTTCCGGGGAGCCTGTGCAGCCCACTACTGCCAGGGTCCCGGGATCCAGGGACAACTTCCCCGGGAGAACGCACGGCGCGCCTCTGGCTGGTGCAACGTCACGCCGGCCTCTGCCGCCGCAGGCTCACCCGCATCCGTACCCCTCCCTCCCCCCCGGCCTGAGTGAGCCAGAGCCCCCGAATCAGCTGCTCCTTTAACCCCGTCCTGTCTGAGCGAAGAACAGACGCCCTCCGGTGACCTACACGCAGAGGCAGGGCCAAATCCAAAGCTGAGCCCCTGGGAGCTGTGAGAACAAAGAAGAGAAAGGGAAATCTCTCCCAGCAGCCTCAGGAGCAGCGGATTAAAGCTCCACAATCAACTTGATGTACCCTGCATCTGTGGAATACAGGAATAGACAACGAATCAGCCCAAATTGAGGAGGTGGACTTTGAGAGCAAGATTTATGATTTTTTCCCCCTTTTCCTCTTTTTCTGCATGTATGTGTATACTTCTGTGTGAGATTTTGTCTGTATAGCTTTGCTTCCGCCATTTGTCCTAGGGTTCTATCCGTCCTTTTATTTTTTTTATCTTTTTAAAAAAATTTTTTTTCTTAACAATTATTTTTTATTTTAATTATTTTATTCTATTTTATCTTCTTTCTTTCTTTCCTTCCTTCCTTTCTTACTCCCTCCCTCCCTCCCTCCCTCCTATCTTCCTTCCTTTCTTTCTTTCTTCCTTCCTTCCTTCCTTCCTTCACTTCCTTCCTTCCTCCCTCCTTTCTTTCTTTCTTTCTTTTCTTTCTTTCTTTCTTTCTATTTTTTCTCCCTTTTATTCTGAGCCGTGTGGATGAAAGGCTCTTGGTGCTGCAGCCGGGAGCCAGTGCTGTGCCTCTGAGGTGGGAGAGTCAACTTCAGGACACTGGTCCACGAGAGACCTCCCAGCTCCACATAATATCAAATGGCGAAAATCTCCCAGAGATCTCCATCTCAACCACAGCACGCAGAATCACTCAACGACCAGCAAGCTACAGTGCTGGACACCCTATGGCAAACAACTCGCAAGACAGGAACACAACCCCACCCATTAGCAGAGAGGCTGCCGAAAATCATAATAATTTGCACAGCAAAGGAAACCATAAACAAGACCAAAAGACAACCCTCAGAATGGGAGAAAATATTTGCAAATGAAGCAACTTACAAAGGATTAATCTCCAAAATTTACAAGCAGCTCATGCAATTCAATAACAAAAAAACAAACAACCCAATCCAAAAATGGGCAGAATACCTAAATAGACATTTCTCCAAAGAAGATATACAGACTGCCAACAAACACATGAAAGAATGCTCAACATCATTAATCATTAGAGAAATGCAAATCAAAACTACAATGAGATATCATCTCACACCAGTCAGAATGGCCATCATCAAAAAATCTAGAAACAATAAGTGCTGGAGAGGGTGTGGAGAAAAGGGAACACTCCTGCACTGCTGGTGGGAATGTGAATTGGTACAGCCACTATGGAGAACAGTATGGAGGTTCCTTAAAAACTACAAATAGAACTACCATATGACCCAGCAATCCCACTACTGGGCATATACCGTGAGAAAACCATAATTCAAAAAGAGTCATGTACCAAAATGTTCACTGCAGCTCTCTTTACAATCGCCCGGAGATGGAAACAACCTAAGTGTCCATCATCGGATGAATGGATAAAGAAGATGTGGCACATATATACAATGGAATATTACTCAGCCATAAAAAGAAATGAAATTGAGCTAGTTGTAATGAGGTGGATGGACCTGGAGTCTGTCATACAGAGTGAAGTAAGTCAGAAAGAGAGAGACAGGTACCGTATGCTAACATATACATATGGAATTTAAGAAAAAATAAATGTCATGAAGAACCTAGGGGTAAGACAAGAATAAAGACACAGGCTTACTAGAGAATGGACTTGAGGATATGGGGAGGGGTAAGGGTAAGCTGTGATGAGGCGAGAGAGTGGCATGGACATATATACACTACCAAGCATAAGATAGCTAGCTAGTGGGAGGCAGCCGCATAGCACAGGGAGATCAGCTCGGTGCTTTGTGACCACAAAGGAGGGGTGGGATAGGGAGGGTGGGAGGGAGGGAGATGCAGGAGGGAGGAGATATGGTAACATATGTATACGTATAGTTGATTCACTTTGTTATAAAGCAGAAACTAACACACCATTGTAAAGCAATTATACTCCAATAAAGATGTAAAAAGAAAAAAGAAAAAAAAAACAGAGAAGCTCCTGGGACATCAGCATGCAAAGGGCAAGAATGTAGAAAAAAATGGCATCTTGAGTCACTCCAAGGGCATAGTTGGATACAAAACCTAGATGTCTGGACCTAAAATTGGCATCAGAGGGAGGACAGGTGGGCTGGCTATTCTCTGGGATGGGAAAAGCATTGACCATGGAAGGATGTGAGTCCTCTGATCCACTCTCCCCACTAGACAGAAAAGCAGGAGATAAAGGTGATGCATCTGCCTGGCCACAGGCCAGAGTCATCCTCAGACACCAGGGATGACCCTGCAGAAAGCCCTGTGTGGTCAGTAAATCTATAGAACCTGCCCACTAACTGAGGACCCATCACTAGCCTGATGCAGGCTGGGCCATTCAGGGGATGGCTCTCTACTTACCTGATGGACCCAGATTCTTTTTCAATAACCAGTTTTATTGTTCAAAGGTGAAGGAGAATGCCCCGTGGACAGAAGAAACCAAATCCGTGCAGAATTCAAATGGCTGCTGCATCCGCTTCGAAGATTCAAAATATACCAGCATATACTGTTTCCCTCTTCTGGGGATCAAGCTACTAACTAGACTGCTCAAGGGGTGTTCCTTAAGTCTCAGGCTAAACTAAAGCCCAGACACACATTAGGGAATTGAAAAGTTCGTAAGTCTAGAGCCTCAAACTGGAGAATAAGAAAAACGAACCAGAATTGTAAAATGATGGAAAGGCAAGACACTCATGCAAGTATTCAGAGCCCAAAGTGGTATTGTGATAAGATCAGGGGTCTCGTGAGCCTGAGACCTGGGTTCAAATCCTGATTCTACCCCCTTATTAGTTTTGTCATCTTGTCTTTCCTTGCTTACCCTCTCTTTGCCTCACCATCTTTTTCTATCAGATCTAGTGATACCTACTCTCCAGGTATTTGAATCAAATCTAGTGACATCTACTCTTCTATTCTTCAACATTGTGAGCATTAAAGGATGGAGGATATCAGTAGCTAGTGTGCCTGACACATTGTGGGCTTTCAATAAACAGTCACAGTTAATGTTAATTCACCAGAAATGCTTCTTTAGGCTTGCATTAAAACACATAGAATAATTGTTTTGCAATCCAGACATATAGCAATGAGATTATAATCGAAGGAAAAACATAGTGTGCACTATGTAGAAGCTCTAATTCCGTGCTACCATTTGGTTTAGAATTTAACGTTTTCATCTTTATTTTATGCCCAGTGCAGAAATGCCTCAAGTTTATTTACCAACTAGACGCTAATGTACATTCTAAGGGAAATTACCCTCACCAGGATCTGACTATGGTTGTAAAATTATAAATAACAAATCACTCAGTGAAAAAAAAACATTCTTTTTTGCTTTTAAATAAAGGTGAGAGAGATATTGGAGTTCATAAAATAAGTCAGCTCTGTGCTTTGCTCTCTTCAACATGTCACTAAAATCGAGGGTCCCCCTGTCTCCATCTATCTTAAACTGAACCGAGGCTCCCAGCTCCTGAAAATGAGGCCACAAATGATCAATTACATCTTAGTGCATGAAGGCAAAGGTTAAATGTATTATTGCTCACCACAGGTCGACCCTAACTTCAGGATTAATGCCATAAACAAAAAAGGAAAAATATAATTAGACCTGTGAAGGTACCAGCTTTAGTCTCCATAGAATTACAAAGGGAAATGGTGACCCCTACTGGTAGAAAGTAGAACAGCTAGCCCGCCTTGGGCACACGGAGGGAGGAAAGGACTTTTCAGATTCAGACTGAGGCCCACTGAGGATCTCTGTGAGAAGAAAAGGATTGGATCTTCTCGTGTAGGTTGGAACTGTTTTTGTATTTGCAAAACAGAGACTGAATGAGAGGGAGTGTTTCGGCCCAGGGTGTGAAGCCCGAAGGCAGGCTCCTTATGGACACAGATGGACTCTTCCGCCTCCGACTCTATCCTGTCTGCCAAGGCTGAGAGGAAGGCAGGCAGTGCCGCCGCCCACCAGCCCCTTCCCATACAAGCCCTGATCTCAAAGCCCAGAGCTCACTTTCCAGCTTAGAGGTTCAAGGCCCCAGTTGCAGATCCCATTATAAGGAGTCTCTTCATGGGCAATTGAGAGAGACGCATCATCCCTTAAAGTGCCCTGGAGAAGGGAAAATCCATAATCCATTGAGCCAGTCTCTGAACAATTGTGGAAGAGGATATAGAACAGGCAGAGTGGCCAAAGATGACAGTAGCCGTCACCAGGACCACTCAAAGAAACCACACGTGGGAGTACACGGCTCTCTACTGTCTGGGCACACACTGGAAGCATACTTTCTGGCCCACCTATGGCTGGATGGGACCTTGTAAATAGTTCCAGGCAGCTGTTTGAGCAGAAGTCAGAGCATTTAATCATGGGTGCAAAACCTTCCAGAGTTCTTTTATCCACAGTGAGCAGAGTTCCCCCCCGTGCCCAATCTGCAAGCACCATGTACTATAGTAGAAAAATAAAACTTGAGATTTGGGGGTTGTTTGTTATGCAGCATAACTTAGTCCATTATAACTGACTCATCATCTAAGCTCACAGGTTGAGAACTTTCTACTCAGAAGAACGTTGACATTCAAAGAGGATTTGTGAGGCCATATCAGGCAAGCCAGGGCTTAGCTGCTTCTTGAATTGATTAGAACACAAGTCAGACTGGTGCTGCTTTTGGTTCGGAAGGGCACTTCCCTGCCTTTTGCACATCTTGGCACATGTAGAAAATGTTAATATGTGTATGGCACCCAGGGGTAAACTGAAGGAAAATTAGGAATATCTATATAGGATTTGGCGAAAACTTCATTTTCTTTTCTTAATGTTGTATAATTATAATATGCAAAGATTTAGGGAACATGTTTATTATTAAATTTGACAAACCCTCCCTTTAAAATCTTTTTTAATATTTTAATGGAGAAACTTGGGCTTGTTTTGGTGAATATAACTTTTTTTGCATTACATTTTATGCTTGAAATGGCCATACACAATTCCTGATAATGAGTTGTTAATGATTATTTCTTCAAAGTCTTGGTATTCGCCATCCATGAGAAAATTTGTATATGCACAGGTAGTGAGGAAATTTTTAGATTATCTTTACAACAATTCCAAAATTGTTAAAGTTATTCTTCTAGAATTGAATGGCTCTTTTGAATGTTGAAATTTCCTGTGACAATGCAAATGGTTTCTTCATTCAATGGAGCTTTTTCACATTGTGTATTTCAAAAGTGATGAAACTCTAATTTGCAAAACACAACACACATATGAATTGTTAGAGCTGTCACCCTGTGTCTAGCTTGGACACCAGGGAGAGAGCTCATCAGCCACAAATGGATAGAAATATCCAAGATCCATGATGTTTCTATGTCAGGGTTTCCACCGTGAGCTGCGCCCTTCTTCAACTCCTCATTGCCACCCCATTGGTCTTATAAAGAAAGCCAATCTCCTCCCTGCCCAGCTGACAAAGCCCTCTGTTCTGGCCCTAGGACCTTCACACAAGCTATTTGTTATCTCTGCCTGGAACATTCTTGCCCTGCTTTCTCCCACCTAACCCCTATTTATACATCTAATTGCTCAGAATGCCTTCTCTGACCCCCAACCCCAATAAAGTCTCTCAGATGGAGCTGAAGTGTCACAGGCCCATCAGACTAGGTTCATGTTTAGGTTTTAAATTAACTACAAGGAGAGTGTCCACTTCTACTGCATCAGGGGAACATCAGTCTGGAGATCTGGGGGGAGATCTTTGAAATCACAAGAAGAAATTTCCTCCATGCTAAGGGGGTGGGGCGAGTACCATATCCATCTTCTCATTTATCTAATTGAACGATCCATCCATTGATCTACCCATCCAATGAGAACTTACTGTGTACCAGACGCCATATTATTGACTTATTTTATTGTATTTTAATAACTTTTACTTTTCCTTTGTGGCCCATATTACAATTATAAATAGATATTTATCTAGGTGTATTTGTTTCCCACTAGACTGTCAACTCCATAAGACCAGAGAGTGTGTCTTTTCTTGTCTACTACTGTATACCCAAGACCTGACACAGTCCCTGTATCAATATATATTTGTTAAATGAATAAATGAATTCATGCAAGAAGAATGCACTTGGCCATGGAAATTCTACACAGCAGAGAATCCACATAAAATAACGGAAGAGTGAATCTGAAAGAGCTTAAAATGCTAACATAAAATACATTTGGCCTACTCCCCTTGCTACCGACTCACATCCCTAGCCCCACTCTGCCCTCCTGCCTTCCCTTATTCACTATTATCCCTTTCTGCTCCTGAATCTGTTTCTCTGGCATTCTAAGTTTCTCTATTCTCTGTAGCATTCACATATGGCATCTGGTACACACTGGTACAGAGTAAGTGCTTATTAAATACGTACTGAATAAATGCTAGGATCGTTGGATGGATGGATGAATCAATCGATGGATGGATCATTGAATTAGATAAATGAGAGGATGGATATGGTACTCTCCCCCCCCACCACCCCTTAGCATGGAGGAAATTTCTTCTTGTGATTTCAGAGATTCCCCCCCAAATCTTCACTCTGATGCTCCCCCGAACCAGTGGAAGTGGACACTTCCCTTGTAGTTAATTTAAAACCTAAACATGAATCTAGTCTGATGGGCCTGTGACATTCCAGACTCCACCCAGGCAGCCTCTCCATTACTCCTAATGACCAGCCTTGAAATGGAATTACTTCATTCTTCAGAGGAGAGTGCGGGAAGTTTTTGCCTCTCTGAACAGCAAGCACATACTGCAAAGACATTCTGCTTCTATAAATACGCTTTCCTAAATGTTAAAGGGTTAGCGCAATTTCCAAAGGTCTCTGCCTCGAAGGAGCCCTTAGACGGTATTTAATTGAACTACTTTTTTCTTTGAGAAGTGAGGAAACTAAAATGAAAGGAGTGGAAAAGCTTCTTGGTTTTATGTCAGAATATAGGCTTCTAGATAAAATAATGGAAAGAGAATTTTCTGTTATTAAACTCGGGAAAATGAACATAAACGGCTCAACCAAGGAGAGAACAGTGTGTATAGGATTTTTATAGGATAGTTGGAGGAAAAACAATCTCCTTTTAAACTCTGTTTTCAAACACTTGACAACTGTTGAAGGCACGTTTGCTGAGAAAAATCATTAGAAATCTCTCTCCCTCCGTTGGCATTCAAAAGTGAACATTAACTATAAACGCGTCTACAGCAAGTTTAAATATTAACTTCTTTCATGATATCCCTAAGTGTTTCCAGAGCAAATTCCTTTGATCAGAGAAAACTGAATTTTGTAAAGGTCGAAAAGAGATCACCTAACGGAAGCAAGCTCTCTGAAAACAGACAAATGATCAATTTGTCATTTTGTATTTCTGAAAACATTTGAGCGACAATTGGCATACTTTCAACCCAAGTCACATCAAGGAGCCAGCAATTAAATCCTCGCTCCTGTTCGATGTATTCAGAATGTTCGTGTAATTCTGAATTTGATGTGATGTTCTCTGGAGACAAAGAGAACTGGGGACTGCTGGGTCAGCATTCACAGGATGCTGAGAAGAGAAGGTGAATGCGTGCACTGGTTTTGATTACCACACAGTACAAGCGGCTGTGCACAGAACCTGGCGGCACCTTTCATTTAGACCACAGTGCAAATGGCGCCCCCTAGATTCTGCAGTAAACAACCTGCACATCTGTACTTGGTGCAGTTTGTAAGTTGTACTGTTGTCTTTTGTTTGCCTACCTGGCACGGAAATATTCTTTCAAGTTGAGGGGAACCCAAACCACAGGACCCCAAACCCCATTATGGTAGCCAAAGGGGATACGTATTTCCCCTTCCCCAGAGCTTAGATCTGGGCTACGCTCAGTCAAAGTAAGCCAAAGTAAGCCAGTGCTTTTGCCCAGAACTCTAAATCTAAAAGCAGTGACACACACACAAAACGAAAGCATTAATTTGAAAAGATACATGCACCCCAATGTTCATAGCAGCATTATTTACAATAGCCAAAATATGGAAGCAACCTAAGTGTCCATCAACAGATGAATGGATAAAGAAGATGTGGTATATATACAAAATGGAATATTACTCAGCCATAAAAAAGAATGAAATTTTACCAGGTGTAACAATATGGATGGACTTAGAGGGCATTATGCCTAGTGAAATAAGTCAGACAGAGAAAGACAAATACTGTATGATATCACTTATATGTGGAACCTAGTATAGAAAACAAACTAGTGAATATAAGGAAAAAGAAACAGACTCACAGATTTAGAGAATAAACTGAGGTTATCAGTGGGGAGAGGGAAAGGGGGAGGGGCCAGATGGGGTAGGAGATTAAGAGGTACAAACTATTATGTATAAAATAAATAAACTTCAAGATATACTGTACAGCACAGGGACTATAGCCAATATTTTATAATAACTATAAATGGATACAAATGACTATGTTGTACACCTGAAACTTACATAATATTGTACATCAGCTCTACACCAATTTAAATAAATAAATAAGTAGCGAAACAAAAAATGCCGGCAGGCTGAATGGAAATCATCAAAGACAGCAGAAGTGGAGTTGAGAGGCCAGCAGTGGTGGGTCCAGCGGGCTGCCACGGACCCCTGCTCTAGGGTGGCCCCTGCCTGGGTAAGGACATGTGGAGGGCTGAGTCCAGGCCATGCTCTGCTCACCAAGCTGGTCCTCTAACACGTGGTTGCAAAGCAGGCTCCTTTTTCTAACCCACACAGATGAGGAGCCGAAGTCCTGAGCAGGAGTTCAGGTGGAGGCACTAGCAGTTATTCCAGGGCATAACACTGGTTGTGTCCTCAGCCACCCAGCCTCCCCTGGTCTCTGGTCTCCAGCCTTCCTGTGGATCCTGCAAGCTGCCCGTTACCCTCCCAACACGTCACTTTTCTCCTTAAGGCTGCAAGAGTCAGTTTCTGTTGTGTGCACATCTGATGTCTGTCCAGCGGGGACCCCTGACCACACACCCTTTCTTAACAACTTATCCCACCTTGCTTTGTCACGTAAGGGTCCCTGGCAAAGGCCAGACTTAATGGGGTGTGTGGAATTAGAAGAGAATGAGCATATTGGACGAGACTACTGTTCCACTACCCAGATAATAGGAACTGGCCTCCACGTACTGAATTTTTTAAACAGACAGCGATGTTAGAGAATATCGATCAGATGTTGGCAGATGAAACCCAGCAGAGGCAAGTGAGTTGTGGAAGGTCACCTAGCTAGTTAATAGCAGCTTCTACAAGCCTCTCTACCTTGGCTGCTCAATTGCATTATTTCCATGGACACCAGGATGTGGCTGGAGTTGAGTCAAAGAGGGGCATCACTTCCGCTCACCGAGCTGTGCCAAAACGCTCACAAGATGCTTTGCTGAAATCAGTTTGCCTTCAAAATTTAACCCTGGCCCAGAAGTGCAAACCTGAAACCTTAAGGGCAATGTTGTGAGATGTTTTCGACATTAAAAAATTAAGATCTACAGTACAGAGCTGCCCCCACTTGTGGTTCCTGGAATAAAATAACAAGGACCCTTGAGGTAGAATGGGAGGTGCATACATGAGAGAAGCGATGAACCGCTATTCGTACAGTCAGACATGTGCACCTTTTCTCCCAGAATAAAAAGAACCTTCGTCCCACACATGCTACAAAAGATGTGGGAGGGGAGCAGTAATGAAGGGCAGAGGGGCTAATCCAAGACAAGTTTGGTTTCAGTGCCTCACTTGTCTTAGTCTTGGTTCACAGGATACAGGACATCAAGGAAAGAATGAAAGCATATGTTGCATTTTCTCAATTACTGAGTGTGTGTTTCTTAGTGAGAAAATACAAAAATTCATCAGACAGTGTTTCAACTGTTATACCTCACACAGCAGTCTAATAAGACACAAAGGGTAGGAAGGTTTAGCCCCATCACAGAGATCGGCAAACTGAGGCCTGGAAAGGAGACCACAGAAGTAGCGGTCTTTCTCCCCGAGCTTCATCCAATAGACCACAGAATCCCTACAGTTCAGAGGTCAGCAAAGTTTTCAATAAAGAGCCAGATGGTAAATATTTTAGGCTGTGAAGACCATACAGTCACAACTACTCAACTCTGCCCATTTGGTAAAGGCAGCCATAAACGTAAACTAATGGGTGTGGGTGTGGTCCAGTAAAACTTTAAGAAACAGTGGCCCAAATCTGGCCCATGGCCATGGTTTGTTATGGTTGATCAGAGTGTACCCTCCGATACCCACCCGCTGTATCATCACAGACTCTCTAACTCAGCCTCGAATGTTTTCGAGGTAACATCATCTCTCAGATCCAGAGGTGGTAATTACTGCCATAAGAGACAACATCCTTTGGTTCTCATAAACAATAACAGGCAGAGAGCCGTGTCAGAGGACGGTAAACCTTTCGGACACACCCCTGTTGCTGAGACGATCTTCCCTTACCAGGAAGCCGAAAGCCCCTCTCACTCCCCCCGTGGGTCTCTCCATATAGCATGTGTAATTCGATGCACAGAATTAGTATGTGATATCTCCTCTCCCCTCGCAAGCATTTTTGCCTGAAAAATCAGACAGCAGTCTCCTTGTGACAGCACGAGAATAACTTGTCATCCTGGTAATGGTCTAACTGCATACAAGTGTCTGTCATAATGAAAATTGGTCTCTTCCATTTCAATTCATTTTGTCAACAATCCAAATGGAACCCGAATATATCTTCCAACACCACTGCACACAGAGCAAATAGGAAGAGAACTTTAAAATGGACCTCATCATCATACAACTAAATATTTACATTAAAAAAGATTCTCTCTTCTGGAAGACATCCCAGCTCTACCATGCTCCCCTGCCAGTACACCTGCAGCTTTTTGTAGCTAATTAAGAAACTCCAGAAAATGCATTCGAAAGGGCCTCAGCAAACAGATGCCCACTCCATTAATTAAACAAGCCGGAGCAATCACCCAGGCTGTAATTGGAAAATGTGCTTCCTTCCTCCACTGTAAGGCAATCACAGTTATTTGCAAATGTTTTCTGATAGTTTCTCAAAAGACAAAGTAGGCTCTGGCTTCCTCTAGCAAGGGGCAAGATGTTTAGGAAAGGTTAGAGGTAGGAGACAGTCACCCAAGTTCACTAATTAGCTCTTCTGCCCCTTCCTCTCCCTCCAGAAGACTGTGCTAATGAGAAAAGGAAGTTTAAGTGTTAAAAAAAGAAGGGAAGCTTGCTAATACTACTTAATGGCATAAAAACGTTCCCATGCAGCGCACTCTTCAGAGCTCTAATTAGGATGCAGTGGTCCAGTGCGTGGAGAAAGTAGCCACAGCCCAGTGGTCCTCCATTTAGCTGAGTTCTCACCAGTGCTGGGAGCAGGAGGGAGGTGAAGAAGGCCACCTGCGGAAGGAGGAAGGAAACAAAATAGCGGGGAGTCTCTCCTATCACCTCATCTTTGGGTTCCAGGCAATGTTTTAGGGGAGCCCTGGTCTTAAGTAAAATTCCCTTAGTCATGGATTATCCTTAAGCATCTCATTCAGGGCTTACAGATGCCATGGCCTCCAGGAGCCAGTACTATTGCTATAAGCTATTGCTCTGAGCAGTAAACCCACCCTTCTACACTCTCCTCTGTGGTGTGGGGCTAAGACTTTGCAAATCACTTCTCCTTTGCCAGCTGGCTTCCTGTTAAGTGCCACTGATGGAGGGCACTAAAGGGAGACTGAAAAGCTGGAGGAGTAAAAAAGGACCTGCTCTTTCCTGTTTTGCTGTTTCCTGTTGGCATCAACCAAGTGATGGCCCTTCCCCTCAGCAACAACAGTGGGTCCCATTTCCAAGCTCCTTCCAGCCCTCCCAGATATAAACTCATGGCATCCTCCCTACCCACTCAGATACACCAGCCCCAGCTGGTAGCACTTCCTTCTCAGAGTTCTGAGTCCCAGTTCCATAGGGCCCCTCCTCCAAGAACCTAGGTTCCAATAGCCCCATGTTCTTAACTTTGTTTCTCAAGCCTTAAGAATAATCCATGCTTTGTGCAGTCACTACCTTTTGATACCTCAGTATTCCCTTTTTGCCCTTCAAGTCCCTTTAAAAGAGAGAATTTAAAATAGAGAAAGCTAGTGAGGATTTTTTTCTACTGACTTGACTCTGACTAATCCAATATTTGATACCAAAATTGGTTTTAGGAAGCTGATCCTCAAAGATGGGATTCTGGGATTGATTGGGTCATCTTGTCCTTGGTCTGTGGAAAACAGTGCTGTGGTCCTTGAGAAATGGGACATTAGTACTAGTAACCTCTAGTGAGCAGTGACACCATGATTAATCACATTATCACCTGTAATTATTTCCTTTCACAGTTTCTGCGAGTCAGAAGTTCAAGGAGCAGCTTAGCTGGGCAATTCTGGCTCAGGGTCTCTTATGAAGTTGCAATCAAGATGTCAGCTGTGGGTAAATCAAGGGACGGCTTGACTGCAGACTGGTGTGCTCTTATGGCTGGAACGTTGGTGCCGGCCGTCAGCAGGAGGTCTCAGTTCCTCTTCACATGGACCTCTCCACAGGGCTGCTTGAGTGTCCTCACAATATGGTGGCTGGGTTTCCCAAAAGTGAGTGGTGCATGACAGAGTACAAAGAAGACACAGCCCCATCCCCTAGCCAGGGTTGGACACTGACCCAGGAGGTGTCCTGGAGGGAAAAGCTCTGCTTAAAAAGAGAGAGAGAGAGAGAGAGAGAGAGAGAGAGAAAATGGGAACCTGTCAGATCCTATCCCTCAGGAATTTGATCAGGAATATTTGGTGGTCAGAGCCTAATTCCTAAGGGTACACACTGGAGGGTTGCTCTGAAGCAGCAGGGTCTATAAGTGAACTCAATTTATGCAGAAGCAAAATCCATCCAGAGGAGAAAAATATTTGGAGGGTAGAGGGTACACAGAGACTCAGAGGACAGGGAAGAAGGATGTCAGTAACAGCAGGAATAGTAAAAGCAAATATTATGAGATGTTACATTACTTGAAGGTAGCATATCTACAAATTCCAGTGGAGGCGCCAAAAGAATCTTGTTGGTAGAAAGGCCTCGGACCCTTTCAGTCCCTGAACTATGCCTCACTCTGACTCTCTGACAACTCCCAGGACAAGCCCAAGTCTTGTCTCTTTTTTGCCATGTTTCTTCTTATTAAAACCTCATTGCTGCAGTCATCTTTGTAAGGTACTCTTCCTTACACCAAAGCAACCAGATAAGCCAGGGCTTTTAATCAAATAAAACATCTTAGGGTTTACACAGCTCTCTTACAGCCCACTGGCATCAAACCCTCACAGCAGCTCAGAGAGGGGGGCAGAACAGTGATGGCTCCATCCCACAAATGAGGAGACTAAGGCTCACAGAGATTGAAGGAATCGACCAAGTTCATGCAACTAGTAAGGTAAGTCAGGGCAAAGCTCAAATCCAGTTCTACCTGCCAACCCAGCGCTCTTTCCCACGTGACCATATAACTACCATATACCTAGATAAAGGAACGACCAAAGAGACGCTGAGCCACTGAGTACCCTCCACAAGACAAGCACAGTGCCAGGAGTTCAGAAATATTAGGGAACAACAGAGAAAAAGATTTCTGCCTTATGGAGCTTCCGTTCATGTGTGTAGCCATGGGAAGCAAACTACAGATGTAAGGTGAATTCTCAAAGCCCACCATGAAATCTGCCTCTTTATCCTGCCACTTCAGCATTTCAGGCCTTGTATATAATTATTAAATACACACACATGCAACCTTATTTATTTATACACATAATTGCTATAACTGTGAGTTAGGTGAGCCACTTCACCTCTCTGAACTCCAGTCATCCTACCTACAGAATGGAGTGCAGTGACATCATGCCTTTTGGTTTGTTATGAGAATTCAGTGGTGTGTTGCACTTAGCACTGTGACTGACACATAGTAAACACTGAATAAGCAATACCCAACTGCTGTCCTATCATCATCGTTGTTGTTACCTCTGAACTCCAGTGGGTGACAGCCAAGCAGATTTAATTTTGAAAATATGCAGATTTTATTAGGAAAATAAAAAGCGTGGCCTGTTATGTCATTAGTATTTCCTATTTGCTCCCAGTTCTGATATGGCAGCTGTGAGGAACGTTTGACCCATGGGAGATGTTCAATGCAATTTTTAATTAAATTAATTAATATATTGCCTTGAATTAATTAATTAATATTCAAGGTCCCTTTCCCCATGCCACCTTCTTCCTCACTTGCCCAGGAAGAAGGAATCTCCATGGACTGCTCAGATCTGTGAACACTATGGGGCTGAAAGGTAGAGACACCCTGTAGTAGGAGGTGAGAGGGGTAAGGAGACTGGAGCTGAGATCCAGCCCCTCTCCTCACCTCCTGCCTCCTCTCCCACATGGCACCAGCCCTGGCACAGGACTAAGCCAGCCTGGTACCAGGCACTGTCTTTCTATACCAGCTCTTCTTGTAAGTCTTCTGGCTCTAGAGGGATGGAATGAATCAGCCTTCCTTCTCGACGATAAGAACTCAGCCTTCAGTCTTCACACTGAGGGACCACATAGGCAAAGCAGGACCCATACTCCACTCCATTTCCATGGAGTGTAAAAGGGTTGGTGTAAAAGGGTTGGTCCACGTTGCCCAGGTCAGCTTGCCAGAGTGTTCTGCATTGGGAGACAAGGGCCAATTCCCATTTACCACTGCTCATTTCCCTCAGGGTTCTGGTGGGAAAAAACAGGCAGAATTTGGTTTTCCTCACTTCTTGGCCAAACTTCACCTTCACACTATCTCTCACTAGGATATCTCACAGAATGAACAAATAGATGAATATGCATTTATTTATCACAGTCCCTACCTCAGGGAACTTATGCTCTGATTACGGGAGCAGAGCTGGCTTCTAGAACACTCTCCAGTGCTCTCTTTTCCCTTTTGAGACTGAGAGGACCATGGGGTCCAGGTGATGCCGCCACAAGAAGATGGTGACTCTGGTTCCCTGAGTGTCTATGTGGAGAAGAGCCCCTTGCCAGCCCACATGGCCCAGGGCTGTTTGTTAACACAGCATAACTTAGACCATCCTGACTCTGTGGTTTAGGTGTGAACTGCAGCATGGCTTAATTTCAAAGACATGCTGCAGGTTGAGTACCAATAAAATCTCCTGAGAATCTGTCTAGTCTGTCTTAATTTCTTAAATTATATTATTCCAGGACCCTAGGGGCCATGGTGAAGAGACAGGTCCTAGTAATCAATACAAAGCAGCCAGGAGGGGAAAAAAAAAAAGTCACCAAAACAGCAACATAATGAAAGTCACCAGAAAAGCAACATAATGAAAATTACATTCTTGGAAGACCCTCTTGTTCTGATACGAAGATATATCAGTGGAGGTAGGGACTAGAGGGGTATAGAACAAATTCAGCTAGGAATGATAAAGACACAGGAAAAAAGAGGCCAAAAAATGATGCTAGAGGAACCATGAGAATCATGGAAGATGGTGGGAAGAGGGGCCTGGAGAATCCAGGCAGCCATGTGAACTTTGATCCTTCCTTTGCCCATATTCCTAGAGTCCCCAAATCATTTAGCTTCTCTGTATCTGCCCTTTCCTTGCCATCCCCACAAACATGACCAAGCCTAATCATTTTAGGCAAAGCACCATCTTCCTCAGCTGATGAAACAAACTTGCAACTCATCATAGCTGCTACTATCCACATGGTCTTGGATCATATCTCCTTTTCTTTATTGGAGATTCCGAGAGCTTTCAACTTTCTGTTTTGGCAGATTCTGCTAACAGAGGTGAACAATAGTGGCAAAGGAAAGCTTCCTTCTGAGGAGAAAATTTCCAACATAGAAAAATAACTGTCCATTCCCCCAAACCATTTCTCCTTGTACCCGGGTGGGAATAATACATTGAGTCTGCATAATAGGTCTAGCTAACTTCAATAAAGAGAGGAGGACTTTTAGAAGTGAAGCCATTTGTTAGGACGGTGGAGGAAAGGGGGGTAAGGAGTGGTTCCCTCATGACTTTGTGAAGCCTGCATGTTTACCTTCAGATATAATTTACATAAGAAAGAAATTTCTACCTGTTCAAAATATTCTTATCTTGGGTTTTCAGTTATACATGGTTAAATCTAATTCTTACTGGTACCATGGGGCTTCCTACTTCCTCCATTCTTTATTGGAGAAGAAAGTAAAATATATGCACTGACCTTTCATATCACAGCTAGTAGGCAGCAAAAAAGCGCCAACCAAGATCTCTCTGACTCTGAAACCTAAGCTTTCCAGAGTTGCCACAGAGCTGCTCTGACTAGCATTTTGATAAGCAAAGAATGGCACACCTGATGTCAGCACAAAGTACCAAAAGCAGGGAAAGGTACCAAAAGTGAGTAGCTTTCCTAAAGCTACATTTTATTATATAAACAAAGGGAACTGTCTTAAACAGTATTCTTTCAGATGTAAAAGAATCTCCACTCAAACTAGATTAAGCAAGGAAAATTTAATTAGTTCAAAGAACTGGGAAGTATGCAGATTTGCTACCTTCATGCACATATGAATCAAGGGACTTAATGTTGTTCTCTGTCATATATTCTCTATCTTTATCTCTGTCTCTTTGTCCTTCACCCAGTATGTTGATCTCATTCTCTTCTATAGCAGTAAATCTTTCTCTATTAGGCAAAGGGAGATGGTCCTTGACAGTCCCAAATTTACATTCTCCCAGCCTAACACACTCAGCCAAAAGAGCATCCCTTTGTCTCAATGTCCCTATATCAGTCCCAGAGAAGACCATGATTGACACTGTCTACCCCTGGAACAATCACTATTGCTATGAAATGAGGTACCAAGATTGGCTAGGCAGGGTGGGGTGTATAGGATTGGGGCAAGGGATGGAGATTGACATTTCCATTAGAATGTAATGGGGGAAGGATGGCTCCCAAAGTAAAGGACAAAAGAGCAGGAAAAACGCTGTATATTCACTCCAGGAGTCACTAAATATTTTTGAGCAAGGGAGTAACAAAATGAAACAAGAAAGAAACAAAACAAAAAGAAACATGGGGACTTCCCTGGTGGTGCAGTGGTTAAGAATCCGCCTGCCAGTGCAGGGGACACAGGTTCAAGCCCTGGTCTGGGAATATCCCACATGCCACGGAGCAACTAAGCCCGTGTACCACAACTACTGAGCCCACGTGCCACAACTACTGAAGCCTGCATACTCTAGGGTCCACGTCCCGCAACTACTGAGCCCATGTGTTGCACCTACTGAAGCCCACATGCCAATAGCCCATGCTCTGCAACAAGAGAAGCCACCACAATGAGAAGCCACACACTGCAGCAAAGAGTAGCCCCTGCTTGCCACAACTAGAGAAAGTCCACGTGCAGCAGTGAAGACCGAACACAGCCAAGAATTTTAAAAATTAAAAAAATATATAAAAACATGAATGCCCTGGGCAGATGTGTTGGTGGGTAAAAGGAGGCAGCTTTTAGAATAATCAGGAAGGGAGTAATGAAGGGCTTAACCTGAGGAATGATAATACACAACAAAAGAAAAGAAGGCTCAAAAATGCCAGCCCCATGTCTACTTCCAGCCATGAGGGAATAACAGTGTCTAGACTAACCCCTCTAGGGAATTGGGAAACTGTACAAAATATATTTCCAGATATTGGGCAACAGGCAACAAAAGACTGTGATCCCTGAGAGAAGAGAAATAAACAAAGTGAATTCCATGATCACCCCAAATTTCTGCCTGGAGTCAATTTCCAGATTGTGGCAAAGAGAAGGGGAACCTGAATAGAGCACAGTGGGTATTGTTGAATTGAGGAGTCAGAGATCAAGAGTTTTAGGGAGCTGAGTTAGCTAAAATTTGTGGGGCAGAATGTCAAGAAGGAGAGGGCTTTTACAAAATGAGTTCCAAATATCTGCACAGGGACTGCCTTGATTCTTTGTTCAAATAACAAGCTCTGTATGGTGAAACTACATAAAGCTGGGCAAAGGACAAACTCTGGGGAAAGAATAATTACTAAAGAGCTGTAGACTAGATAATTCCCAGAGTTCACCCTGGACCTGGAATCATTCAAGTTCCCAACAGCAATAATGGAGAGACCTTACTGAATCACACAGTCTTTAGTAAAAGGCAAAAAAACCCCAGTGTCTTAGTAGTGAAGCTAAACTAATCCCAGGGGGAAATTACTCTAAAGTCACCCTTAAAGAGCTTAAAAACGAGTCTCAAAAGAAACAAGCTACCTTGAAGCGATCAATGCAACACTCAATGATGCAAAATATACAATGTCCAACTTCAATAAAAAATTACTAGACATCTGAAGAAGCATGAAAATGTGATCCATAAGAATTTTAAAAATCAATAGGAACAGAGGTAGAAATGACAAAAACTATGTAATTAACAAGGGTCCTAAAACATCTCTTACAAATACATTCAAAATGCTTAACTAGTAAAAGGAAAGCATTAACATAATAAGGACAGAAGTGGAGGTCATAAAAAAGAATCAAATGGAACTACCAAAGATGAAAAAATACAATATTTCAAGAAAAAACTTCACTGGATAGGAATAACTACATAGTAGACACTGCCAAAGAAAAAAACTATAAAATTGAAGACATAACAACAGAAACTATACAAAATAAGGCACAGAACAACAAAAGAAGATTGAAAAAATGAACAGAGCCTCAGTAACCTATGGAACAACATCAAACATTTTTTTTTTTTTTTTTTTTTGCGGTACGTGGGCCTCTCACTGCCGTGGCCTCTCCCGTTGCGGAGCACAGGCTCCGGAAGCGCAGGCCCAGCGGCCATGGCTCACGGGCCCAGCTGCTCCGCGGCACGTGGGATCCTCCCGGACCGGGGCACGAACCCGCGTCCCCTGCATCGGCAGGCGGACTCCCGACCACTGCGCCACCAGGGAAGCCCCAAACATTTTAATGTATGTAAAATTAAAGTCCCAGGGAAGAGGAGAGATAAATGAGCAAAGGAAAAATGTCTGAGAAAATCACAACAACAACAACAAAAAAATATCTGATATGGGAACAACCCAAATGACCATCAACAAATGAAAGGATAAAAAAGATGTAGTATATATACACAATGGAATATAACTCACCATGAGAAAGGAGGATATCCTGCCACTTGCAACAACATGGATGGACATTCAGTACATTATACTAAGTGATATAAGCAGACAGAGGAAGACAAGTACTGTAAATCACATATATTTGGAATCTAAAACAACAACAATGTTTTAAAAAAACAAAATAGGGACTTCCCTATTGGTCCAGTGGCTAAGACTCCACGCTGCCAATGCAGGGGGCCTGGGTTCAATCCCTGGTCAGGAACTAGATCCCACATGCTGCAGCTAAGAGTTCTCATGCCACAACTAAAGACCGTGCATACTGCAACTAAAGACTCTGCATGTCACAACTAAAGATCCCACATGCCACAACAAAGATCCCACATGCAGCAATGAAGATCCCACATGCTGCAACTAAGACTCAGCACAGCCAAATAAATAAATAGTTTTTAAAATAAATAATGTAAAAAATAAAAAAACAAAACAGAGTTAAACAGTGGTTACTAGGAGATGGGGGGTGGATTGATGGTGTTTAAGGGTACAAATTTGTAACAAGTTCTAAAATAGCAGTAGATATTTAATGTACAGTTTATTGTACTACAGGTATGTAATGTGATCAATATCATTACAACTGCAACCATATTACAATATAGAAATGTATCAAAATAACATGACGTACACCTTAAATTTATACAGTGTTACATGTCAACTTTATCCAATAAATAAATAAATAAATTTTAAAATGATAAACTTGATGAAAATTGCTAACTGACAGATCCAAGAAGCTCAACAAGACTCAAACAGGATAAACATAAAGCAAAGTATACCAAGACACGTTTTAATCAGATTCCTGAGAACCAGAGGAAAAAGACACATTACATACTGAGGAACAAAGAGGAAAATAATTTCAGACCTCTCCTCAGAAACCCAGAAAACAATGCTAAAAGAAAATGCTAAATGAAAATGCTGAAAGAAAAAAATTATCAACTTAGAATTTTATACACAGTAAAACTATATCTCAAAAATGAAGGCAAATAAAGATATTTTCAGGAAAAAACTGAAATAATTCATCACTAGCATATCTGCACTGTAAGAAATGTTAAAGAAAGTACTTCAGGCAAAAGGAAAATTAGGCCAACTAGAAGCTTACATATAAACAAAAGACTGAAGAGACAGAAATGGTGAATATAAAAGTCTTTTTTCTAATTTTTAAATTTCTTTAAAGATAATGGTTTGAAGAAAAAATAATATATTTGGGGATTTATGACATACATAGAGGTAATATATATGTGCAAAGTATGGGAGGGGGATATGGAAGTATATTATTGTAAGATTCTTATATTGTACATGAAGTGGCATAATATTATTTGAAGGTAGTCTGCAATGTTAATTATGTATATTTTAAATCCTAGAGCAACCATTTAGAAAAATAGTTAAAAGGTGTTTAACTAATTAGCCAATAGTGGAAATAAAATGGAATACCAGAAGACACTCAACCCAAAAGAAGGCAAGAAAGAAGGGGAGAGGGAATAAAGAGCAGATGAGACAAATAGAAAGTGAATATCAAGCTGATAGACTGAAATCCAACTTTTTAAATTATTATATTAAATTTAAATGGTCTAAACATTTCAATTAAAAGGCAGATTGCCAAACTGGATTTAAAAAACAAAACAAAACAAAAACATGATCTACCTATATGCTGAATTCAAGAAACTCAATTTAAATATTAAAATACAAACAAGTGTAAAAGTATAGAAAAAGATACATGATGCAAATAATAATAATAATAAAGTTGGAATGGCTATGTTAATATCAAACAGAGTAAACATCAGAACAAGGTCTATTGCCAGGGATTAAAAGGAATTTTTCATAATGATAAAGAGTCAATCTATCAAGAATATGTAACAATACTAAATTTTAGTGCAAATGATAATAGAGCTTCAAAATATGTGTAGCAATAACTAACAGAATTGAAAAACAAAATAGAATAATCTACAATTACAGTTGGATATTTCAACACTCTTCTCTCAATAATTAATAGAACAGTAGACAGTACATCAATAGAGGTATAGAACACTTAACACTTTCAATCAACTTGACATAGTTGACATGTATAGACTACTCCACCCAATGACTGTGGAATACACATTCTTTTCAAGGGCATATGGAACTTTCAACAAGACAAACTATATACTAGACCACAAAACAAGTCCCAATAAATGTAAATGGATTGAAATTATACAAAATATGGTCTTTAACTACAATGGAATTAAATAAGAAATCAATAACAATATGTGGAAAATTCCCAAAATATTTAAAAATTAAAGAACACATTTCTAAATAACATATAAGTAAAAAAAGAAATCACAATAGTAATAAGAAAATTTTGGACCTAATGAAAATGAAACCACAACATGTGAAAATGTGGGGAGTACAGCTAAAACAGTGCTGAGAAGGAAATTTATGGTTTCAAATGCTTTAAAATTAATGATCTAAGGTTCCACCTTAAGAATCTGGAACTCCACTTCTTATTTGCTACAGGACTTAAAAGACAAATGCATTAAAAAATTATAAATCTATGTGATTGGTACAAAATATATAAAGATATAATTTGTGACATCAATAATATAAAGTAGCAAGCACAAGTGTAAAGGAGTAGAGTCTTTGTATACAACTGGTATTAAACTGGTACCAATTTAAAATAGATTGTTATAAATTTAGGATGTTATATATAATATCCACAATAATCCAAAGAACATATCTATAGAATATACACAAAGGAAATGAGAAGAAAATCAAATGTTTCATTACCAAAAAAAAAATAAAATAAACACAAAAGAAGCAGTAATGGAAGAAATGAGGGATTAAAAGTCACAAGACATACAGAAAGCATAACAAAATGGCAAAAGTAAGTCCTTTCCTATCAGCAATTACTTTAGATATAGATGAATTAAACTCTTTAGTCAAAAGGCATAGAGTGGACCAGAGGGCAGACAGCAGAAGCAAGAAGAAGTAAAATCCTGTAGCCGGTGGAACAAAAACCACATTCACAGAAAGACAGACAAGATGAAAAGGCAGAGGGCTATGAAGGAACGAGATAAAACCCCAGAAAAACAACTAAATGAAGTGGAGATAGGCAACCTTCAGAAAAAGAATTCAGAATAATGATAGTGAAGATAATCCAGGACCTCAGAGAAAGAATGGAGGCAAAGATTGAGAAGATGCAAGAAATCGTTTTAAAAGACCTAGAAGAATTAAAGAACAAATGAACAGAGTTGAACAATACAGTAACTGAAATGAAAACTACACAAGAAGGAATCAATAGCAGAATAACTGAGGCAGAAGAATGGATAAGTGACCTGGAAGACAGAATGGTGGAATTCATGGCTGTGGAACAGAATAAAGAAAAAAGAATGAAAAGAAAGGAAGCCAGCCTAAGAGACCTCTGGGACAACATTAAATGCAACAAAATTCGCATTATAGGGGTCCCAGGAAGAGAAAAGAGAGAGAAAGGACCAGAGAAATATTTGAAGAGATTATAGTCGAAAACTTCCCTAACATGGGAAAGGAAATAGCCACCCAAGTCCAGGAAGCACAGACAGTCCCATACAGGATAAACCCAAAGAGAAACACACTGAGACACACAGTAATCAAACTGGCAAAAATTAAAGACAAAGAAAAATTATTGAAAGCAGGAAGGGGAAAATGACAAATAATATAGAAGGGAACTCCCATAAGGTTAACAGCTGATTTCTCAGCAGAAAGTCTACAAGCCAGAAGGGAGTGGCATAATATACTTAAAGTGATGAAAGGGAAGAACCTACAACCAAGATTACTCTACACGGCAAGGATCTCATTCAGATTTAATGGAGGAATCAAAACCTTTACAGACAAGCAAAAGCTAACAGAATTCAGCACAACCAAACGAGCTCTACAACAAATGCTAAAGGAACTTCTCTAAGTGGGAAACACAAGAGAAGAAAAGGACCTGCAAAAACAAACCCAAAACAATTAAGAAAATGGTCATAGGAACATACATATTGATAATTACCTTAAACGTGAATGGATTAAATGCTCCAACCAAAAGACACAGGCTTGCTGAATGGATACAAAAACAAGACCCATCTATATGCTGTCTACAAGAGACCCACTTCAGACCTAGGGACACATACAGACTGAAAGTGAGGGGATGGAAAAAGATATTCCATGCAAATGGAAATCAAAAGAAAGCTGGAGTAGCAATACTCATCAGATAAAATAGACCTTAAAATAAAAAATGTTACAAGAGACAAGGAAAGACACTACGTAATGATCAAGGGATCAATCCAAGAAGAAGATATAACAATTATAAATATATATGCACCCAACAAGGGGGAGCACCTCAATATATAAGGCAACTGCTAACAGCTGTAAAAGAGGAAATCAACAGTAACACAATAACAGTGGGGGACTTTAACTCCTCACTTACACCAATGGACAGATCATCCAAAATGAA
>NW_020173491.1:642204-643091 GCF_003031525.2 Neophocaena asiaeorientalis asiaeorientalis | reverse complement strand
AAGTGCTCATGGAACATTCTCCAGGATAGATCATATCATGGATCACAAATCAAGCCTTGGTAAATTTAAGAAAACTGAAATCATATCAAGTATCTTTTCTGACCGCAATGCCATGAGACTAGATACCAATTACAGGAAAAATAATCTGTAACAAAAAAAAACACATGGAGGATAAACAATGCATTCCTAAATAACCAAGATATCACTGAAGAAATCAAAAAATACCTAGAGACAAATGACAATGAAAACACAATGATCCAAAACCTATGGAATGCAGCAAAAGCTGTTCTAAGAGGAGCGTTTATAGCCATACAAGCCTACCTCAAGAAACAAGAAAAATCTCAAATAAACAATCTAACCTCACATCTAAAGGAACTAGAGAAAGAAGACAAAATAAGCCCAAAGTTATCAGAAGGAAAGAAATTATAAAGATCAGAGAGAAATAAATGAAATAGAAACAAAGAAAACAATAGCAAAGATCAATAAAACTAAAAGCTGGTTCTTGGAGAAGATAAACAAAATTGATAAACCATTAGCAAGACTCATCAAAAAAAGAGGGAGAGGCTTCCCTGGTGGCGCAGTGGTTGGGAGTCTGCCTGCCAATGCAGGGGACACGGGTTCATGCCCCGGTCCAGGAAGATCCTGGGAAGAGGCCGGGCCCGTGAGCCATGGCTGCTGGCCCTGCACGTCCGGAGCCTGTGCTCCGCGGCAGGAGAGGCCACAGCAGTGACAGGCCCATGTACCGCCAAAAAAAAGAAGGAGAGGACTCAAATCAATAAAATTAGAAGTGAAAAAGGAGAAGTTACAACAGACACCACAGAAATACAAAGCATCCAAAGAGACTACTACAAGCAACTTTATGCCAATAAAATGGACAACCTGGAAGA
>NW_020173491.1:622202-642041 GCF_003031525.2 Neophocaena asiaeorientalis asiaeorientalis | reverse complement strand
GCAAATCAATCAATGTGATACACCATATTAACAAACTGAAGAATAAAAGCCATATGATCATCTCAAAAGAGGCAGAAAAAGCTTTTGACAAAATTCAACACCCATTTATGATAAAAGCTCTCCATAAAGTGGGCATAGAGGGAAACTACTTAAATATAATAAAGGCCATATATAATTCTAGGGGTAAGACGGGAATAAAGACACAGACCTACTAGAGCATGGACTTGAGGATATGGGGAGGGTGAAGGGTAAGCTGTGACAAAGTGAGAGAGGGGCATGGACATATATACACTACCAAACGTGAAATAGATAGCTAGTGGGAAGCAGCCACATAGCACAGGGAGATCAGCTCAGTGCATTGTTACCACCTAGATGGGTGGGATAGGGAGCGTGGGAGGGAGGGAAATGCAAGAGGGGAGAGATATGGGAACATATGTGTATGTATAACTAATTCACTTTATCAAAAAGCAGAAACTAACACACCATTGTAAAGCAATTATACTCCAATAAAGATGTTAACGAAAAAAGAGAAAACACCATAAGAACCTGTTCATTTAATATCTTAACATATATTCAAATATATACAAAATACAATTTACTTTTATAAATATGTGATATTTAAAGCAATAGAAAATAGGAAAAATCCTCATTGTAACGTTAATTTTTTAAATTGTGTAGAATATATGATAAAAATATAAAGATTCTAATATCAAAAGAAAAGAACTAAGTAAAATCAGCCACTTAAAAAAAAAAACAAAAACTATGGGATGCAGCAAATGCAGTTCTAAGAGGGAAGTTTATAGCCATACAAGCCTACCTAAAGAAACAAGAAAAATCTCAAATAAACAATTTAACCTTACACATAAAGGAACTAGAGAAAGAAGAACAAACAAAACCCAAAGTTAGTACAATGAAAGAAATCATAAAGATCAGAGCAGAAATAAATGAAATAGAAACAAAGAAAACAATAGCAAAGATCAATAAAACTAAAAGCTGTTTCTTTGAGATGATAAACAAAATTGATAAACCATTAGCCAGACTCACCAAGAAAAGAGGGAGAGGACTCAAATCAATAAAATTAGAAATGAAAAAGAAGTTACAACAGACACCGCAGAAATACAAAGCATCCTAAGAGAGTACTACAAGCAACTCTATGCAGAAAAAATGGACAACCTGGAAGAAATGGACAAATTCTTAGAAAGGTATAACCTTCCAAGGCTGAACCAGGAAGAAATAGAAAGTCTGAACAGACCAATCACAAGGAATGAAATTGAAACTGTGATTAAAAATCTTCCAAGCAACAAAAGTCCAGGACCAGATGGCTTCAGAGGTGAATTCTATCAAACATTTATAGAAGAGTTAACACCCATCCTTTTCAAACTCTTCCAAAAAATTGCAGAGGAAGGAACACTCCTAAACTCATTCTATGGTTATATATAAACAGCTCATGCAGCTCAATATTAAAGAAACAAACAACCCAATCCAAAAGTGGGCAGAAGATCTAAATAGACATTTCTCCAAAGAAGACATACAGATGGCCAAGAAGCACATGATAAGCTGCTCAACATCACTAATTATTAGAGAAATGCAAGTAAAAACGACAATGAGGTATCACCTCATACCAGTTAGAATGGGCATCATCCGAAAATCTGCAAACAACAAACGCTGGAGAGGGTGTGGAGAAAAGGGAACCCTCTTGTACTGTTGGTGGAAATGTAAATTGATACAGCCACTATGGAGAACAGTATGGAGGTTCCTTAAGAAACTAAAAATAGAATTACCATATGATCCAGCAATCCCACTACTGGTCATGTACTCAGAGAAAACCATAATTCAAAAAGACACATATACCCCAATGTTCATTGCAGCACTATTTACAATAGCCAGGTCATGGAAGCAACCTAAATGCCCATCGACAGACGAATTGATAAAGAAGATGTGGTACATATATACAATGGAATATTACTCAGCCATAAAAAGGAATGAAATTGGGTCATTTGTTGAGACGTGGATGGATCTAGAGACTGTCATACAGAGTGAAGTAAGTCAGAAAGAGAAGAAGAAATATCGTATATTAACGCATGTATGTGGAACCTAGAAAAATGGTACAGATGAACTGGTTTGAAGGGCAGAAGTTGAGACACAGATGTAGAGAACAAATGTATGGACACAAAGAGGGGAAAGCCGCAGGGGGTGGGGGTGGGGATGGTGGTTTGATGAATTGGGCAATTGGGATTGACATGTATACACTGATGTGTATAAAACTGATGACTAATAGGAACCTGTTGTATAAAAATATATATATTTTAAAACATTTTTTAAAAGGCATAGAGTGAATAATCGAAAAAAAAAAGTTCCAAATATATGACATCTACAAGAGGTTCATTTTAGACCTAAGAAATACATAGACTGAAAGTAAAAAGATATAAAAAGATAATTCATATGACTAATAACTAAAAAAGAGCAGGGATGGCCACACTAATATCAGACAAAATAGACCTTAAGTTAAAAAGAAACGTTGCAAGAATCAAAGAAGAGCATTCTTTATTGATAAAGGGGTCAATTATTCAAGAAGATATAACAATTACCAAATATTAGAGCTCAAAAATATATGAAGCAAACATTAACAGAATTGAAGAGAGAAATATACAGTTTTACAATAATAGTAAGAGATTTCAATACCCCCACTCTCAATAACAGATATAACAGCTGACAGAAAATGAAGAAAGAGAGGACTTAAACATTATAAACCAATTGGACCTAACAGTCATATACAGGACACTCCACCCAATAATAGAAGAATATGTATTTTTCTCAAGTATACATGGAATATTCTCCAGAAGAGATCATGTATTATGCCAAAAATTTTTAATAAAATTTAAAAGATTGAAATGATACCAAGTATCTTTACCGATCACAATGGAATGAATCTAGAAATCAATAGCAGAAGGAAAACTGGAAAATTCACAAATATGCAGAAATTAAATGACACATTCTTAAACAACCAATTGTCTAAAAAGGAAGTCAAAAGGCAAATTAGAAAATATCTTGACAGAAATGAACATGATAACACAACATACCAAAACATAGGATGCAATGAAAGCAGTACTAAGGGGAATATCTATAGCTGTACAAAAGAGAAAAGGACCCCAAATCAACAATCTAAGTGTATACCTTGAGGAACAAATAAATAAATAAATAAATAAACTATAACCAAAACTAGCAGAAGAAAGGAAATAATAAAGATTAGAGCAGAGATAAATAAAATAGAGAATAGAAAAACAATAAAGAAAATCAATGATACCAAAAGTTGGTTCTTCTAAAATGACAACAAAATTGACAAACCTTTAGCTAGATTAAAAAGAAACAGAAAGGTCTCAAATTACTAAAATCATAAGTTTAAAATGGGAACATTATTATCAATTCTACAGAAATAAAAGGACCATAAAAGAGTAGTATGAAAAATTGTATACCAAAATAATTGGATAACCTAAATGTAATGGACAAATTCCTAGAAACACACACCCTACCAAAACTGAGTAATAGAGAAGTAGAAAATCTGAACAGATCTACACTTACTAAGGAAGTTTAATTCTGTAAGTTAAAACTTCTCAACAAAGAAAAGCCGTGAACCAAATGGCTTTAATTCTATGAAACCTTTTAGGAACTAACACCAATCCTTCTCAAATTCTTCCAAAAATTTGAAGAGAAGGGAACACTTCCTCAATCATTCTACAAGCTCAGCATTACCATGATACCAAAGCCACACAAAGATACTACCATGTATTTGTGTGTGTGTGTGTGTATATATATATACACACACAGACCAGTATTGTTTATAAATATTGGTATAAAAATCCTCAACAAAATACTAGCAAACCAAATTCATCAGCATGTTAAAATGATCACAAAACATGACCAAGTGGGATTTATTCCTTGAATGCTAGGATGGTTCAACATATGAAAAACAATATGATACACTACATTAAGAGAATGAAGTGAGAAAAAAATCACATGATCCCCTCAATAGAGACAGATAAAGCATTTGGCAAATCCATACCCTTTCATGATAAAAAAAAATGAATTCAATAAACTCAGAATAGAAGGAAACTACCTCAACATCAGAAAAATCATATATGAAAAAACTACAGCTAACATCATATTCAATGGTTAAAGTTGAAAAGCTTTTCTTCTAAGATAAGAAACAAAACAAGGATAACTTTCATAAGTTCTATTTAACATAGTGTTGGAAATTCTAGCCAGAGCAATCACATAAGGAAAAGAAATGCAAGGTATCCAAATTAGGAAGGAAGAAGTAAAATTATCTCTGTTCACAGATGATATAACCTTATACGTGGAAAACCCTTAAAATTCCACACAAAAAAAAACTGTTTGAACTTATACACAAATTCAGCAAAGTTGCAGGATACAAAATCAATACACAAAATTAGTTGCATTTTTATACACTAACAGTGGACAATATAAAAGGAAAATTAAGAAAACAATCCCATTTACAACAGCACCAAAAAGAATAAAATACTTAGAAATAAACTTAACCAAGAAGGTGAAGACTTGTACACTGAAAACTACAGAACACTGTGGAAAGAAATTAAAGAATATACAAAGAAATGAAAATGCATATTCATAGACTGGAAAACTTAATACTTTTCAAATATCCATACTACCCAAAGAAATCTAGAGATTCAATGCAATCTCTATCAAAATCCTAACAACCTTTCTGCAAAAATAGAAAAGTCCATCCAAAGTTTCAAGGAACCCCAAGTAGTCAAAACAATCTTTGAAAAAAGAACAAACTTAGAGGTCTTATACTTCCTGATTTCAAAATATATTACAGCTACAGTAATCAAAACTGTATTACCAGCATAATGGCAGACCAATGGAATATAATAGAGAGCCCAGAAATAAACCCTCACTTATGTGGTCAAATGAGTCAAAAAGGGAGCCAGGGGCTTCCCTGGTGGCCCAGTGGTTGTGAGTCTGCCTGCCGATGCAGGGGTCACGGGTTCGTGCCCCGGTCCGGGAAGATCCCATATGCCACGGAGCGGCTGGGCCCGTGAGCCATGGCCGCTGAGCCTGCGCGTCCGGAGCCTGTGCTCCGCAACGGGAAAGGCCACAACAGCGAGAGGCCCGTGTACCGCAAACAAAAACAAAAACAAAAACAAAAAAAAAGGGAGCCAGGACTACACAATGGGGAATGAACAGTCTCTTCAACAAACAGTCCTGGGAAATATGAACATCCACATGCAAATGAACAAAAATTGACCCTTATTTTATACCACAGACAAAAATGAACTCAAAGTGGATCAAACCTAAACATAAGAGCTAAAATCATAAAACCCTTCTTAGAAAACATAAGGGTAAAACTTCATGACATTTGGCAGTGATTTATGGATATGACACCAAAAGTACTGACAACAAAAGAAAAAATAGATAAGTTGGACTTCATCAAAATTAAAAATTTTGTGCATCAAAGGGCACTACCAACAGAGTGAAAAAGCAACTCATGGAATGAGAGAAAATATTTGCAAATCACATACCTTATAAGTGGTTAGTATCCAGAACATATAAAGAACTACAACTCAACAACAACAAAATATCCCATTAAAAATTGGGGAAAGGAGATTTCCAGTGTCCAATTCCATAAGAAAGGAGCTGAATAGACTGAAAAATTAACAACTCTTTTTGGATCCATAAGAGAGGTAAGATCAAAGGGCAAATCAATGTTGAAATTGTTACCTCTAAAATCAAGAAAAAGATGGAGATGTCCACTCTCACCACTTTTATTCAACATAGTACTGGAAGTCCTAGCCAGAACAGTTAGGCTAGAAAAAGAAATAAAAGTCATTAAAATCAAAAAGGAAGAAATAAAACTGTCTCTATTTGCAGATGATATGACATAGAAAACCCTAACGACTCCACCAAAAAATTTGTTAGAACTAATAAAAGAATTCAGTAAAGTTGCAGGATACAAAATCAATACACAAAAATCAGTTGTGGGCTTCCCTGGTGGCACAGTGGTTGAGAGTTCGCCTGCTGATGCAGGGGACACGGGTTCGTGCCCCGGTCCGGGAAGATCCCACATGCCGCAGAGCGGCTGGGCCCGTGAGCCATGGCCACTGAGCCTGAGCGTCCAGAGCCTCTGCTCCACAATGGGAGAGGCCACAACAGTGAGAGGCCCGTGTACCGCAAAAAAAAATCAGTTGTATTTCTATATACTAACTACAAACTATTAGAAAGATAAATTAAGAAAACAATCTCATTTATAATTTCATCAAAAGAATAAATTTATAGGAATAAATTTAACCAAGGAGGTGAAAGACTTGTGCACTGGGCTTCCCTGGTGGCGCAGCAGTTGAGAGTCCACCTGCCAATGCAGGGGACACAGGTTCGTGCCCTAGTCCAGGAGGATCCCACATGCTGCGGAGCAGCTGGGCCCGTGAGCCATGGCCCCTGAGCCTGAGCGTCCAGAGCCTCTGCTCCACAATGGGAGAGGCCACAGCAGTGAGAGGCCCACGTATCACAAAAAAAAAAAAAAAAGACTTGTACACTGAAAAGTATAGGACATTAATGAAAGAAACTGAAGACACAATAAATAGAAAAATATTCCATGCTCATGAACTGGAAGAATTAAAATTGTTAAAATGTCCATACTACCCAAAGCAATCTACAGATTCAATGCAATCCCTATCAAAATTCCAAGGGTATTTTTCACAGAAAAAAAAGTCCTAAAATTCAAATGAAACCACAGAAGACCCTGAATAGCCAAAGCCATCTAGAGAAAGAAGAACAAAGCTGGAGGTATCAAATTTCCTGCTTTCAAACTATATTACAAAGCTATACTAATCAAAAGAGTATGGTACTAGCATAAAAACAGACACATAAATCAGTGGAATAGAGAGTCCAGAAATAAACGCACGCATATATGGTCAACTAATTTATGACAAAGGAGCCAAAATTAACAATGGGGAAAAGATAGTCTATGCAATAAATGGTGTTAAGAAACTAGATATCCACATTCAAAAGAATGAAATTGGACCCTTATATTATACCATACATAAAAGTTAACTCAAAATAGTTTAAAGACTTAACTGTAAGACCTGAAACCATAAAACTCCCAGAAGAATACAGGGGAAAATCTCCTTGATATTGGTCTTGTCAATGATTTCTTGGGTATGGCACCAAAAGCACAGCCAACAAAAGCAAAAATAAACAAGTGAGACTACATCAAACTAAAAAGCCTCTACATCAAACTACATCAAACTACATCAAACAACTACATCAAACTAAAAAGCAAAAGAATAAATCAGCAAAATGAAAAGGCAACCTCACAGCATTCACAAAGATTAACCTGAAATGAATCATAGGCCTAAATGTAATCGTTAGCTCTCAAAGAAATCATAGACTATTTTGAAGTAAGAGTAGGCAAAATTTTTTCCAATAGGATACAAAAAGCACAAATCATAAAAGAAAAACTATGATAAAATTAGATTTCATCAAAATTAAAAACTCCTCCAGGATTATGTAAAAACTCCTTAGATGTGCCTTCACTTCCCATACCTTAAGCTCTTTGGGGTTACTGGAGGTTAACCCACCCAGAAAGCCTAAGCCTCAGCCCTGGGCATTTGAGGTGAAATTTGAAGCTGACAAATGCACTGTAATAGATGACAATAAATTTTAAGGAAGTTTATCATGCACGCAAGAACTGCTATTTAATAGGTTGCTTTGAAAACAATAAAGATACTTTTGGAATTTGTATAGTTCTCCATGTTTACGTTTATTGTGCTTACAGTTGAATTTGTCTCCTGGTGAGTCTTTGAGGTCTTCCTCACATCTTACGGCTGGAAAGAGGGAAGTGGGGAGGAGGAGGGGGCAGGAAAGGACCCCAGAAGAAAGATGGAAAGAAGAGAGGGGACAGAAGACAGGAGGAAGGAGCAAATAGTGTGATGAGACCCTTCATCACCTAACAGACCAGTAGGGGATCCACAGGGGGAAGAGGGTAAAGATGAAAACAAGTGTTTCCTAAGGTGAGGACCCCAGGCACATGGCTGAGAGATGGGAGTCTCCCAGCCTCCTGCCCATAGACCACAAGCACTTTTGCCCTGGTCTAGGGATGGAGAATCATGAGGGACACTTCTCAGCCACAAGTTAGAACTCCTTGTGGACCCTGAGAATGGGAACTGTCTGCCTTCTTCCCACAGTGCTGGGCAAGTAGGGCTCTGAAAGCCACTAATATTCTGCAAATTCTTAGACATTAAAACAGACAAGGTCCCTGTCCTCAGAGACAGTCAAGTGGGAAAGACAGATAAATGAACCCACCAAGATAAGATTACGAACCAACATAAGTGCTACAGAGAAGAAAAGAGGATATTTGTATTTAGATTCACAGTGTCAGATGTTGCAAAGGTAGGGCCCCAGCAAGGACAGAAGCCTACCCGGCTTACCTGGGATTTAGCTCTGGCCCCTCTGCTTGGCAGCCTGAGCTGAGATGTCAGGGCCAAGGCACTTCCTAGCTGGCATTACTGACTGGGAGCAAGTCAGGGAGACAGATGGATTCCTCCCATGCAGTGTGCTTGGCCAGAGGAACACTGGGGACTAAGGCATGTTATGTGAACAAATAAATAGCCTTCCCACTTCTCAGCACCAAAATAAATTTTGAAAATTAAATCTTGAAAATCCACTTGGCAGAAGAAAAATTAAATTTAACTCCTGCTCTCCTAAAGATATCATTTTAAAAGATGAAAGAGCAAGCCACAGAGGGGGAGAAAATATAACACATATAGTTGAAAAAAGATTGGTGTCCAGATATATTTTTTAAAAAACAACTCTTACAACTCAATAATAAGACAATGCCCAATAAAAAATGAGCAAAATATGTGAGTAGACACTTAGCAAAAGAAGACTTACATAAATGGCCAATAAGTCCATGAAAAGATACTCAACATCATTAGTCATGAAGAAAGTCCAAATTAAAATCAAAATGAAGAGATGCCACTGCACACTCAATAGAATAGCTAATATTAAAAAGACCAACATTGGGACTTCCCTGGTGGTCCAGTGGTTAAGAATCCACCTTCCAATACAGGGGACACGGGTTCAAACCCTGGGTGGGGAATTAAGATCCCACAGGCCGTGGGGCAACTAAGTCCGCATACCACAACTACTGAGCCCACGTGCCACAACTAAAGAGCCTGAGTGCTGCAACTACAGAGCCCATGCACTCTGGAGCCCATGTGCTACAACTACGGAGCCCACATGCCCTGGAGCCCACACACCACAACTAGAGAGAAGCCCGAAAACCGCAACAAAAGATCCTGCGTGCTGCAACTAAGACCTGATGCAGCCAAAAATAAATAAATAAATATTTTTAAAAAAAACCAAACCAAAACAACAACAAAAAACCCACAGTGCTAAAAATAAGAAAACAGTCAGGTTTAAAAAAAAAAATCAAAAGACCGATATTATCAAGCATTGGTATAGACGCGGAGCAACCCAACCCAAGACCCTTATACATTGCTAATGGGAATGTAAAATGGCAAAATCGCTTTGAAAAATAATTTGGCATTTTCCTTTTAAAGGCTACCCATTATAGTATGGCTCAGCAATCCCACTCCTAGGTATCTACCTAAGAGAAATGGAAGTATACATCCACACAAAATCTTAAGGAATGTTCATGGCAGCTTCACTTATATTAGACAAAAACTGGAAACAACTCAAATGTCCACCAAAAGATAAAAGAATGAAAAAATTAGGGTATATACATACAATGGAAACTAGTCAGAAAAAAAAATTAATACACGTGACCCGGATGAGTCTCAAAACACGCTGAGAGAACCGGACGTGAAAGAATACTTACTGTATGTTTCTATTTACAGGAAGCTCTAGAAATGGCAAATCTAATCTTTCGTGGCAGAACAGAGGTCCGTGGGTACAAGGAAACGTGGAGTGACAGCACTGTTCTATATTTGAATGTGGTGGCAGTGGACACCTGGGTGTAAACATTTATCAACACTCGTGGATCTGCACACAAAAAGGGGATGCATGTTATTGTACGTATATTATACCTCAGTAAAGTTGTTTTTTTAAAAATCTCAGGCCTGGAGACTTTAAGCGTGACACCACTGAGACAAGGAAGTCAGGAGAATTTTCTTGGTGAGATAACAGAGCTGAAACTTGCCTCTGGCCTTACCCTCTCCTACCAGCTCCACCCTCTGCTGACATCTTCTCCCACTGAGGCCCAGATTTATACTCTTAAGCTGCCCAGACAGAGTAGTGTCACATCCATACAGCAGTCCTGCAAACAGGTAAAGAAAGGGAAATACTAGGTTGTAACAAGCCCTAGAGTGAGGAACAAAAAGCTCCTCAGCTTTGCCCCCCACCAGCTGGACAGCCTTAGTCAAGGAAGTAGCTTCACTTTGGTGGCCCTTGGCTCCTTGTCTGCAAAACTGGGGTGATCATCAAGAGCCCTGGTGACTTTGAGGGGTCTGCTTGCTGGAGTGATGAAGCAGGAGCCAGGCCAAGGGGACTGGGAAGGGAGGTGCAGGAGAACACAGTGCTTAAGAGTTCCCCATGTCCCACCCAGCTTGACTACAGAATATCATTGAATCCAGTCAAGAAAACAGGCCTGTAAGCCCTTTGCCAATTGCTATGGGCTAAGCAATTGTAAGCGACTGGCATTTTGTCCCACTCCTCCTGCATTTTCTCTCTTCTCTCATTTCCTCAACGGATCTTGACAGGACAGTTTTCCCCTCTCTCGATGTGTGTGCCTGAACATGGAGCAGGCACCTTATTCCATAGGAATTCCCTTTCATTTATTTATTTGTTTGTTTATTTATATCTTTGGCTGCATTGGGTCTTCGTTGCAGTGCATGGGCTTTCTCTAGTTGCGGCGAGCCAGGACTACGCTTCCTTGCGGTGGCTTCTCCTGTTGTACAGCACGGGCTCTAGGCATATGGGTTTCAGTAGTTGAGGCTCATGGGCTATAGAACACAGGATCAGTAGTTGAGGCACACGGGCTTAGCTGCTCTGCAGCATGTAGGATCTTCCTGGGCTAGGGATCGAACCCGTGTCCCCTGCATCGACAGGCAGACTCTCAACCACTGCGCCACCAGGGAAGCCCCAGTTTATTATTTTTTAACTTAGCTCACTCTAAACAATAATAACCATGAAGTCATGAGTATGATGTGTTAATATCTTCCTAACTTAAAAAATTATATATATCGAATTACATTCATCCATATAACCTTTAACATCATTTCATGTACCACCATGTTCCACATACCACACTCTGGGAAACACCACCTGAAGTCACCGCTGTGACCCAAGACCAGGCCTCAACTTGATAGCAGCACTAGTCAACCCAAACCCCTTTTTTATTTTTTATTTTTTTTATTGAAGTATAGTTGATTTACAATGTTGTGTTAGTTTCAATTGTACAGCAAAGTGATTCAGTTATACACACATATATATCATTTTTTTTCAGATTCTTTTCCCTTATAGGTTATTACAAAATATTGAGTATACAGTAGGTCCTTGTTGGTTATCTATTTTACATATAGTAGTGTGTGTATGTTAATCCCAAACTCCTAATTTATCCCTTCCTGCCTTTTCCCCTTTGGTAACTGTAAGTTTGTTTTCTATGTCTGTAAGTCTAGTTCTGTTTTGTAAGTAAGTTCATCTGTATCACTTTTTTTAGATTCCACATATAAGCTATATCATATGATAATTTATCTTTCTCTGTCTGGTTTACTTCATTTAGTATGATAATCTCTAGGTCCATCCATGTTCTTGCAAAATAACAATATTTCATTCTTTTTTTTCCATTGCACATATACACTACATCTTCTTTAACCATTCATCTTGGACACTTGGGTTGCTTCCATGTCTTGGTTGTTGTAAATAGTGCTTCGATGAACATTGGGGTGCATGCATCTTTTAGTTTTCTCTGTATGTATGTCCAGGAGTGGGATTGCTAGATCATATGGTAGTTGTATTTTTAGATTTTTAAGGACCCTCCATACTGTTCTCCATAGTGAGGCCCCATTTTTTAAATAGAGCTTCCACTGTATATGCTCCGTCTGGATTGAGGTTATTGCTTTTGGGGGCTTCTATTAGCCTGCTAGGGCTGCCACAACAAATTACCACAGACTGGAAGGCTTAAACAACAGAAATGTATTTCCTCACAGTTCTGGAGTCTGTAAGTCTGAGATCAAGTCGTTGGCAGCATTGATTTCTCCAGAGGCCTCTCTCCTTGGCTTGTAGGTGCTGCCTTCTTGCAGAGCATGCAGAGATGCTATAATGTAAACAGCTCAAATAATATTACCCCCTCTTCTACAAACTCAGAAAGATTAGGTGAATGACTTACCTGCAACTCCCTGGGTAGGAGAGAGGGGCGCTCATGCCAGAACCCAGGTCTCTGGCTCCAATAATAAAATAGCACAGGTCTAAAAATAGTCTAAAATTTGGGGGTCCACACCGGAAAGGCCTCCTTCTCTTGCTGCAGAGGAAATATATCAAACTGTTATAATTGTCTGCTCTGGAGCCAGGCTGCCCTGAGTTCGCTTCCAGCTCCAGCCTTCACCTCTGAGGGAGCCTGATCAAATCACCTCATCCCTCTCCATCTCTGCTCCCCCATCCCTGCAACATGGGGGTAACAATAGTACCTGCTTCAAATAAACTAATCCATGAGGAAGACTTGGCACAGTGCCCGACGTATAAGAAAGGCTCAATAGGATGTAGCTATCAACATCCTGTTACCACAGACAGAAGTCACTCAGTTCTTATCCTCACCAGCGGCTTTCCGGATGGTAATGCCAGGCTCTTGCCACAGGGTGGCACTCTTGTCTCTGACCGCCTTTCTTGCGCGAGTCACTAAAGCTTCATTTCTCAAAAATGCCAGGTTGGGCAAGGATGAAAGACAGACCCAGAAAAAGATTAAAAAGTTTGGGCACTACAGCCAAAAGAGTGTCTACCCTGTCACATCAAAAGTGCAGAAACTGCTTCATTCATTCATCTCTGCTGGCTCTTAGAGCTGGGTTGCCGAGCCTGGCTGGCCCCAACATTCAGAAGAGGCTGAAGGAGCTGATAAAACTGGATGGTCCAGCTTCACCTCCGCACGCCATGCAGGGGGGTCAGGGAGTCGGGCCTGGGAGTCTGAGGGAGAAGGGTGATTGAAAGTCACTGCCACAGAGCAGAGCTCTCTCATACTTTAATGCACCTGCAAATCACCTAGGGCCCTCGCCAAAATACAGATTCTGATTCAGCTGGTCTGGGGAGGGGCCTGGGATTCTGCATTTCTAACAAGCTCTCAGGTGATGCCCATGCTGCCTTGAGTACCAAGAGCCTAAAGGACCTGGCCCAGCATACACTCTTTGAATGCTTACTATGTGTAAGCTCCTCATACGTCCTAATTCACTGAACCCTCACAATAGCCACATGCACTCAGTACTATTGTCCCTGCTTTATGGATGAGAAACAAAAACATTAACTAACCGTCTCAAGGTCGAAACAGCTAATTAGTAGCAGAGACGAGGCTCACAGTACACTTTTGCTAAAGCAAATATTAAAGTAAACACAATCCAGCTTTCCTCCCTCACTTTCCAGGACAAAGAGGAAAGGTCACAGAGGCAGCAGAGCAGAGCAGAGCAGTGAAGAGGACAGATTCTGGAGCCAAACCTCCCAGACTCACAATCTCAACTCTGCCACTTAGGAGCTGTGTGACTTTGACAGGTGGCCTGACCTCTCTGTGCCTCGTTTTCTTCACCTCAAAACTGAGAATAACAATAGCACCTACTTCAGGCAGTTGTTACCAGGATTAAGTGAGGCAATTGAATAAGGTGCTGAGCGGGCCCCTGGCACGTGGTCAGCACCCAGCGTTGCCTGTGCCCCAGTCATACTTTCAAGGCTGTGAGAATGGCAGGGACAACGAGGTCTCCACTTTGGGTTTTCAGGAGCTCACAGTTTAATGAGGGACAGTGGGACAAAGTGCTAATGGAAGGGCCATCAGAGCACCCATGGAGAGTGACCACTGCCGTGCAGCACAGCAAGAGGGGGCACCCCAGCACCCTCGTGTGCAACTTACATTAATTCATTTGTATGCAACTTCCCACCTACGTCCCCCCAAAAAAGTTTAATATCTTGAGTGACTCCACCCACCACTCCACCCAACAAGCCCAGAGAGGGCATGAGATGGGGGCTGTGAATCTGCTGGGCCCTGTATGCCAAAAGCCTCTCACGGTGTGAGCTGACCACACGTGGGTGACTGCAGTGTGTAAAGACACTTGATTTGGACCCCAAGGCCCCTAAATGCACACCTGCTACTCCATATGGCACGTTATCCATTCCAGCACTGGAGGAAAAACAGCCTGGGATTTACTGAGGCAAGGGGCCGAGTCTTGAACATGGGGCTGTCGGTTTTCAAGGGTGAGTCTAAGCAGTACATTTTATTTTGAGGTCATGGTTTAAACTCTAGGTAAGTTGAGCGGGCTCCTTTGGGTGCTAGTTAACCAATATGTCTTCAAGAGACTGGAAAATATCTTAAGGCCCATCAGCAGGGGAGTGGTGAGCAGAAACTATGGTCTCTGTACAATGAGCTACCCTAGCAGCTAACAGAAGCAATGAGGTGTGGCATTATTTACAATAGCCAAGATGTGGAAACAACTTAAGTATCCATGGGTGAATGGATAAAGGAGGTGTGATGTATATGTATATACACAATGGAATACTATTCAATCATTAAAAAATAAAAAAAGAAGGAAATCCTGCCATTTGCAACAACATGGGTGGACCTTGAGGGTATTATGCTAGGCGAAGCAAGTCAGAGAAATACAAATACCATATGATCTCACTTATATGTGAAATCTAAAAAACAAGCAAACAAAAACCACACCCATAGCTACAGAGGAGGGGGTGGGAGGACGGAGAATATGGGCAAAGGGGGTTAAAAGGTACAAACTTCCAGTTAGAAAACAGATGTCATGGGGATGTAATGTACAGCATGGCGACTCTAGTTAATGATACTGTATCGAATATTTGAAAGTTGCTAATAGATATTAAAAGTCATCATCACAAGAAAAAGTTTCTGTTAACTATGTAAGGTCGGGTGTTAACTAGACTTATTGTAGTTAAGGTATACAGATGTTGAATCATTAGGTTGTACACCTGAAACTAATATAATGTTATGTTGATTATACCTCAATTTAAAATTTTTAATTATTAATTAATCTTAAAAAGGAATGAGGGGCTCTTGAAGTTCTGATATAGAAAGATCTCCAAAATATAGTGTCCTATGACAATAACAAGATGCAGATTGGTATGGATAGTTTGTTACTCTTTGTGCAAAAAAGGAAGGGGGGGATGTATTTGTATGTATTCGTGTGTACTTTAGAAAGGAAAGATCCATATAAAACTAATAGCGATGGTTACCCATGGTGAGGGGTCACCAGACAGACAGGGGACAAAGGCAAGAGAGAATCCTCCTACTGAACGCCTCTTTTTAAAAATTGTGGTTTAAAAAAAAAAACACATAACATAAAAGTCACCATCTTTAGACTGTCAAGCGCAGTTGTCAGGAATGTTAAGTGTATTCACATTGCTTTGCAATGGTACTGAATATGCTTTAGTACTTTGAAAATTGTTTGAACCACATACCTGTATTGCCTACTTTAAAAATTAACTCTAAAATCGTTATACCCAAATAATGTGAAAAAAGAGAATTGTTGTATTGGGAAAAGTTAGGGAAAAAGTGCTTTGAAATCAGAATGAATTGAATTCCAATCCTGTCCCTGCCATTTACTGGACCGGGGCAAGTCAAGTAATCCTCTAAGCCTTAGTCTCCCCTTTCTTTAAAATGTACAGAAAGACGGTGCCCCCTCAAAGGGCAGTGGTGAGCATTAAATGAGAATTCTCATGAAGCCCAGGTGCAGTACCTCGCAGGAAGTAAGTTCCCCATCCACAATCAATTATTTTTTCACTGCGCCTGGAAGAAGCCAGGACAAAGGAGTGCCTTTCAGGCCAGTGCAGTGGTGTGCAACCTTTGAAGGACGAGAATCGCGGGGGGGAGGGGCGGGGGAGACGGCCTCCCAGGACTCTACTGCAAACCTACTGCCCCAGAATCTACTGGTGAGACCAGAGCACTCTGATTCTAACACCCCCCCTCCCCACCACCAACTCAGACCAAAGCGAGAGAACACCTAAGGTGGAGAGCCTGTGCTCCTGGTTGCACCCCGGCCTCCAGCTGCAAAACCTACCTGGACTTTGAGCTGTTTGCTCAAGCGTCCAACAGGCGGAGGAGGGCGGGCGCTGGCGGTGGGGGCGGGAGGTGGCAGGCCCAGGCGGACGGACATGGAGATGTCATTCTGGACGCAGAGGAGTTCCAGCCTCCTCGCTGAGACTGCTGAGAAAGAGAGCTTTGGGGAGCAATTTCCGTGTGTGTTGCGGGGCGGCGGGGGGAGGAGGTGCCTTTTCTGTACCTTGAATCTTGCATCGCCTTCCTCTCCACTTAAAGCAGCAAAAAAGAACGCACTGTCCCAATTAAATTCATTCATCATCCATTTATTGAGATTCTGATGCAGCTCCCCAGCTGCTCTCTCCACACCCGGGGATGCGGTGGCGAGCAGACCCAGTGCCCCTTGGTCGCCTGGAGGTGCCAGTGGTAAGCGTTTATCCCAGAGAAAAGCACGGCGAGACGCGGCGGCGGCGGCCGCCCACTTTCCTTCGGTTCTCTCCGGGCCCTTCCATCCGTGGGAGGCTTTTCTTCCAATTGCCCACATCCATTTACTTTGCATCCCCTTTCGGCCTTGCCAGCTGCTCGCAAAAGACCTGCGTCCCCGGATTTCCCGGGGATTCTCATCCTCTCCCTCCGGATGAAGGGGGCTCGAAATCGGAGGCTGCACTGGCGCCATGGGGACAGCAGGTGGCGCCCTGGGCTTTGGTGGCCGAGACAAGACGGCCTAGAGAGAGCAGAGGTGCCCCGTGCACAGAGGGGCGCAAGGAGTATTTGATAAGGAAGCGGGTGTGCATGTGAAACATGAAATCGTTTCCCCTTACACTGTCTCCTGGTCTAAGCTCCAGAGCTGACAGGAGGGTGAAAGAAGGAGAAGGCGCCGGCTGGAAGGGCAACAACCTCCTCAATTGCAGAAAAGGGGAACTCGGCCCAGAGCCAGGAGGCTCATGCAGGCCCCCAGGGGGAATGGCACAGCCAAGACTCCTGTCCTTCCAGCTCCTGGGCCGGCCTAGAGCCAGCCCTTAGACTCACCGACGGGGATCTTCCAAAAAATTTGCCGGTATTCGCACAGCCCTTCTTAAGAGATGGTGTACTGGGCTCTGAACTAAGATGAGTATTTCCCACGCTCGAGTCCTTTACGGATCCTTGTTCGTGATTCTGGCCGTATCTCCACACCACCCGAGTTGTTAACCGATTAACATTTTTCTTAAAATCAACTCACGTTTTAAATTTAAATATAATTATGAAGGAAATATTTGATTGTTGTAATAACTGGAAGCCCGGTATTTCTTGCCAAAAACAAGACTGTTGAAAGAAATACATAACAATTACAATTCCTTAGAAGTCTGGCTGTTTCCCAGTGAAGATCGTTTGCCATACCAGCAGGGATGAGTTTTCCACACTTTAGGAAAAACTGGAATTCCAGTACAAGCTCTCCCGGTTATTCTGAATGAGAGGAGACAAGAGGTGGTGATGGGAGAGAAAGGAGCGGAGCTGGAGAGAGAGGCAGCTACATATTTTACCGCAGTTGCAGAACAAAGGGAGCCTTGACTAATATTCCATGTCCTTCCTGCAGTATGCACGTACTTCCGGGAACAGCAAGTTATTTTTTACTCTGGGAAGCCGGAGGCAAAGGGTCGTGACCCAGCTTCCTGTGAGCCTGCCCCACCCTTTCTATGGAAAGAAAGACAGCATCTCAGGGTGAGGAGGCCCTTAGATGTCAACCAGCCAGAGAGTTGGAGGGGAACCGAGGTAGGCCTCTACCCTTTCTGCTTCTGCGGGGAAGTCTTCAGTACTGAAGAACTGCTGTGCCAGTCCTGCCTCTATCACTTCCTGGTGGTGGGGACTTCAGACAAGTTCCTTAACCCCCCTAAGTCTCAGTTTCTTCATCTGTAAAATGGGCATGATGCCTACCTCATAGAGTTGTTTGTAGGCGCTAAACAGGATCATCTGTGTAGAGTCAGCCAATCAATAATTTGCAGAACACCTACTGTTGTAAGTGCTGGGTGCATAGCCCAGTTCCTCACGTAGGGTTAAGCCTGCAAGGAGTATTTGGAAAAGCAGTGTATGTAATATACTCCTAAGTTTGTATAGCGTATCTTCCATGCCACAGCAACTTCAGCCAATCCCCTTCTCGTATGTGGTCTCTGCATCTTCTGAGGGCTCTCAGCACTCCCTGTGGTGGTGACAGCATTCTCCCTTTCATTATGGAGACATCACCGTCCTTCTTCTTCTCCAGGAAGACAAGCAGAGCCCACTGTAGTCATTGCTGCCCCTCCGTCCCACCCAGTGTCTGTAGAATGCCCTGAACATTACATAGGCACTCACGTGAAGTTTGTTGTCTGAAATTCCACTGCCCATGTGGCTCAGACCAGAGGTCCTGCAAAGCAAACACCTTTTGTTTGGCCATTTTGTTCTGAAAGTGTCTGTAACCAGCCAGGTGTTGGACCTGATCGCAGTGCACGTGACTGGGCACCTGAAGTCTCCACCCCTCCAGCTTGGTGGCCTCACCAACACACAGGAGCCCTGCAGCCCCTTCTTCCTGGCTCAGCCACACCTCCAACAAACAGGAAACCTAACTACCAGGACACTGAAGCCCTTGCCTTTGTGACTTGGAGACCCCACTTATCAAGGAACATTGATCACTTTCTGGTGACTTCCCATCACATGTGAAATAAAGTCTGACATCCTTCCCAGGTGCACTTGGCCCCCATACTCTGGCCTCTGCCCACCTCTAAACTTCAATCCCTTCTCCTCTTCTCATGCCCCGCCCCCAGCTTCAGGCACACCGGCCTCCCTGCTGCTCTGCAAACACACTAACCACTGTCTCTGCCTAGAAGCTCTTCTCCAGATGTCCCCACGGCCCCCCATCCAGACCACTGCTCAAATGTCAACCCCTCAAAGAGGCCTTCCCTGTCCAGCCTGTGTTGAGTAGCACAAACACAGCTTCTCCTTGGCAGAGCCCTTGTCACTGCTGGGACACTCTTTTTCTCATATTCGTCATATTTCCATGGGGAGGAAGACCAGCCAGACCGTCTCTGTTGGCCTGTCTCCCTACCCATCACTCCCTGTTCTCTGTGGGAGGATTGAGTTGTCTGATGGATGAGTCTGGGGGAAGACACTGAGCATACACAGCTTGGCCGCCTTCTTCGGGGAGCCAGCCTTTCTGCAGAGAGCAAGTTCTCGTCTGCTCTCTGTCTCACAGAAGGGGCCTCCCCACCTGCCCAGGAGGGAGGGGGAAGAAGAGAAGGCCTGAGGGTATCCAGTTGTACCAGTCACTGGACTCTGTCTAGTTCATGAGTAAAGCATTAACTAGCCATATCCTCCAGTCAGCGTTACCAATTATAAGTTTAAATATCTGTTGGGCTCTTATGCTGGCCTGTCATTGGTCATGGATTTAGATGTGTCTCTTTTATCTATCACTGCATAACAAATCATCCCAAACGCGGTAGCTTAAGTTAACAATTTACTATTTCTCAAGAGTCTGTGGGTTGACCAGATAGTTCTTTTGCTTCCCAGGTTGTCAGCTGGAATGTTGGACTGGCTGGAAGGTCCAAAATGGCCTCACTCACATGGCTGGTGTTTGGTGCTGCCCACTA
>NW_020173491.1:616507-622123 GCF_003031525.2 Neophocaena asiaeorientalis asiaeorientalis | reverse complement strand
GGCGGGGCTTGGCTCTCCTCCCCATAGCTGCTTGGGCTTGGGCTTCCTCCTGGCATGGCAACTAGGTTCCAAGTGGGACTGTTCCAAAAGCAAGTGTTCCAAGAGGAAGGAAGTAGGAGCCAACAGTCTTCTTAAGTCTTCTTCTTGGTCGTAGAAGCCCTGGAATATCACTCCTACTGAATCCTATTGGTCGATGCAGTCACAGAGCCATCCCAGCATCTTGATATAAAGAGCAGTCTGCACATACAGGGAGGGAAGGGCATTCTTTGGAAACTACCTACCACACATGGGGGATAGACTATCGATCCGTCCAAACCCCTACAGTTATGCCCCCACACTACATCATTCATTCATTCATTCATTCATCGTCTCTTCCCTTCTAGTAAGTTCATGAGAGTAGACACTTTGCTTTGTTGATTGCTGTATTCCCAAGACTCAGAACAATGCCCGACACATAGTAGGGGCTCAGTAAATATTTGCTGAATGAATGAATTAAACAGTCATTCAACTGCCCCTACCAGCCACAGGAAGTTGAACAGGCCAACAAGGATTCATGGAAGAAGTGAGACTTAAGCTTGGCTTTAAAGACAGCTAGTCCTGGCAAGAACATGTTCTACAGACAGGCTGAGGAGAAGCAGTGATGGGCGAGTAGTGATGGGAGTTGAGTTGTTCAGTCACTTGCCTGGTGGACACACGACTGACCAGGACTCTCTTAAGCCATGTTGTTCCACATTCAATACAGACAGGACAGCAAGTCAAAGGGAACTCAGAGAGCTTTCATTATACTAGATGTGTGTGTGTGTGTGTGTGTGTGTGTGTGTCCCACAGGGAGTATGCAGAAGGGAGGAGGAGATGGAATCTGAATTCCCATTAGCTCAGCCCCAGGGACAGGGCTTTCCCTGAACTTGTGGAGACCAGTGGTTCTCACTGGGGGTAATGGTGGGGGTTAGTCTCTCCCCACTTCCCCAGGGGATATTAGACAATACCTGGAGACATTTTTGTTGTGGGCACAATTGGGGTGGGAGGGCAATAATGGCATCCAGTGAGTGAGGCCAGGGATGCTGCCAAACATCGTATAATTCACAGGACAGGCGCCCACAACGAAGAATTATCTGCCCCAAATGTTGACTGTGCCATTGTTGAGAAACCCTGCTGTAAAGGGTGATGGGAAAATACTGAGAATTAGGAGCATCAGGGAGCTGGCAGGCAGGCAATCTTTGTAGTAGAATTTGGTCCAGAAATTGCGTCCCACTTAAGATGACTGAATTTTATAAATAACTCCCCTCAATGCTGTAGTAGTAGTAGCAGGTTGAATTAATGTTAGGGGAGTTTCAACAGCATGGATAATAAAAATGCAAAGGAATTATAAAGGGAGAAAAATACATGATGAGAAGCAGCAGAAGCAGCAAGGTTTTTCTGCAGCGAAGGAGAAACAAGTCCCTTGCACTTTAATGTCAAGATTCTACCACCAAAATCCCTCTCAAATTTCCCCTCTCTGTCTCCACTCCAAAGTCCCTAGTCCAAGCCACCATCATCTCCCTCCCAGGCCAATATCCCCTAAGTGCTCTTCCCAGGTTCACCCCGCCCCCCTCCCCCGACCCCAGGTTTCCTCCCCCGGGGAAAGGAGAAAGATCTTGGAACATAAAATAAATGGTGCACTTGCTGTTTAAAAACATGGGAAAGGACTTCCCTGGTGGCGCAGTGGTTAAGAATCTGCCTGCCAATGCAGGGGACACAGGTTCAAGCCCTGGTCCAGGAAGATGCCACATGCTGTGGAGCAACTAAGCCCATACGCCACAACTACTGAGCCTGTGCTCTAGAGCCCGTTAGCCACAACTACTGAGCCCGCATACTGCAACGTCTGAAGCCCACGTGCCTAGAGCCCGTGCTCCGCAACAAGAGAAGCCACCGCAATGAGAAGCCTGCACACCGCAAGGAAGAGTAGCCCTCGCTCGCCGCAACTAGAGAAAGCCCACAAGCTGCAACAAAGACCCAACGCAGCCAAAAGTAGTTGGCCCACCAGGTTCTGGAGGATCCAACCCTATTTTACCTGCGGGTGCCCCCCTGCCTCAGCACATTCCAGCCAAGAAGGGCTGCTCTCCATTCCTGGAATACTTCTAGCTCAATCCAGGCTCAGATCACTGGCCCCCTGGAGCTGAAGTTCTGATGACATCTGGAGATGGACATGCACCAGTCATATCACACAAATGCCTGTAAAACTGGCCCTAGTGCTGTGAGTGAGAGGGCCACAGTGCCCCACGAGCCTGGGACCAGGGGACTTGACTCATCAGAGAGACCAGTGAATGAATTCTTGAACAAGTCACTCCCAGAACTGAGATCTGATGGCTGAGCAGGAGTTAAGTCAGTGAAAAGAAAGCTAGAGGAAGCAACAGCTTGTGCAAATACCCTTGGGCAGTATAACCTGGGCCAGGTGGAGGGAGGAGAAGAAAGCAGGGGATGGGTCTTGCAAGTGCTGCAAGCCAAGTTAGAGTTTGAATTTTATTCTGAGCATAATGCGAAGCTCTTGTAAGGTCTTAAGCAAGAGATTAACTGATGAAATTTATAACTTGAGAAGATTACTCTGGCCACAGAGTAATTTCTCCCAACCTTCCAGCAGTTGTAGCTCCTGAAATTTAGAGAGAGGCCAGGAAGAATGTGGGAGAGACCCCACAGCTGTCAAAGGGAGAGATGACGGTAACTTGGACTAGTGACAAGGGAGATAAGAGACACTGAACAGTTTGCCAATGTATTAAAATTTCTGTGAGGCTGAAGCACAGTTGTATTCCTGTTCCTTACTCTAAGCCCTAGGTGTTATTACACCAAAAACAAAGAACCCAGGAAAACACTCCATCTTGAGTCTGTTTATTGGACTGGTTGGTGAGCCAAGCAATATGACAGGTTCAAGTCTGCCTGGTTTTGAGAGCATCCCAAGGCAAGGAGGGTCCAAACATTAAGAGAACATGTTATTTCCTCTTGCTTTTGTACAAGGGCAGAAAAGGGAGCCGGTTGCGTATATAACACCCAGTACAGAGTCAAACTGCCAGGAATCAAATGCCTATTCCTAGCACTTCACTTACCAGCTCTGTGGAACGTTCCAGAACCTCTCTATGCTTCTCTTTCCTCATCTTTAAAATAGGAATGATAAAAATATCAACCACTTCTGGAGTTTTAGGAAGCCAGTAAACACTCTTCCTGCCCCTCCTGCATTCAGGACTGAGAAATAAAAGCAGGTGTCAGACAGTTAGAGATCAAAGTGTCATCTTTATTACTGACAAAGCTGGACTGGAGGATGTGGTTGAGTGAAAATACTTCACACAGTCACTGACACAGTGGGCAACCGCAGACGGCAGATAATGACACACCCTCTCTGGGGGCAGGGCGGCCCAACCCAGCACTGATCCTTCTCAGAAAGTCAGCCGTCAGTGGGGTCAGAGAAGTTCTTCTCCTGCCCTGGGGGAGACTGGGCAAGGGGCACTGCATGTGTTCTTCCACAGTCAGCCCCGCTGGAGAAAAGGGTAGGAATCCACCGCCTGCCCTCACAATGAAAATATGAGATGGGGAAATAAGTGATTCCCTCAACACCCTCTCATGGGTTGATATGGAGATTAGAGAAAACAAACAGCTACAGTATCTGGAATATAGACTCTGTGAAGGTCTTATCCCTGGTGCTAACTGTCCTGGGTGGTGAGGCCAGCCAGGTAGGCAAGACTGGCCAAGTGACGGAAGTTGTGGTTCAGAAACTACAGGAAGCAAGGGAGTTTCCTAAAAGGGGATTTCTCTCTCTCCCTCTCTCTCCTTGTTCCCTACACTCAGGAAACCTTGAGAGTTCCCTAAAGGGAAATGCTGACCAGATATGAACTGGCAAGTGTTCTAAACAGAGGGAAAAAATCCCAAAGCTGTCTCTCTGGCGATACACCAACCCAGTGACTTCTGAGCACAGTCTAAAGGCCCAATTTTCTTCTGTGGTTGTGTGTATGAACTACTAGTGTTGTTTTAGGGCAGGTTTCTTGGGGGGAAGGGGAAGGACCTGTAGTGTGTTTTTCAAAGCAGCCTCTTCTCAGCCCTAATAATTAAGCAATTAAGACTCACCAGCAGGGAAGTTGCTGGGAGCAAACAGGAACCGCCCTGGGGAAAGCCCTGTCCAATCACTGAACAACAGCAATTCCATGTAAGGTGAGTGCACCAGGAAGACAGAAAATAACACGTTGTGTTGACTCCTGCTCTGGGTGCAGTCTATCTGCAAGGCCACACTCTCCACCTGACCTGCCTCAGCCAATCTCAGGTCATCTACCTGATGCAGGAAGGCTGCTGGCTGTGTGGACACCCAGGGAAAAGCCCAGGGGAGCAGGAAGTTGTCAGTCTGTGAGCCTAGTGGCTCTCTTCCCTGTGATGAGTCATCCTTTGGTGGGGCACCAGGGGACCACACCTGTCTGAATTTCTGAGGCATATGGAAAACCCCAGGAGCCCGGATCCTTGAGAGGTTTTACCTTGGGTAATCCCTCTTACCAAGACCATTCCCACTTGGCCTTTCCAACTGCAACATCTTTAGTTCCCCTTTTTTCTCCTCAAGGGGGAATCTATACAGCGGGAGGGGGCTCCCAGGCCCATTAAGTTCAGTATGGTTGCATAATCCACACAAAGCTTTTCTGTGAAAATGGAGCCTTAAATACATTGCTAATTTAACGATAATAATAGCTAGTATTTCATGATCATTTACTGTGTCCAGGTACTATCTTAATTTTCACAGTAGGAAGTACTATTGTTACCCACATTTCCAGATGAGAAATTACGACTTAGACAAGTTAAGTAATACGCCCATGGTCCCTAACTATCTACTATACCCACAATATTTAGCCCAGAGAAAGGAAACCACTATCTTCCACAATCTGTTTTCATGGACACAGAGAACATAATATCTGGAAAAGAATTCGGAGATAACTAGAGCAACCCTTGAATTTACAGATGGGAAAACAGACCTGGAGAGGGCTTAGGGTGTACTTGCCCAAGTACCCCACTAAAATCACAGAGAAGCCCCTAGTCCCACACTTCTTGTACCTCTTCTATAACACATTCTCCTCCTCCCTTCCCAGAAGAAAACACTCTCTTGCCCTTTCCTTAATCATTTCTTTGCTTTTCAATTCTCCATACACATTATTCCCATTTTCTTCTCTTCCTGTTACCATTTTTACTGAAAAAACAACGGAAAGCAAAGGGAGAGAGAGAAAGAGAGACAGAGACAGAGCGAGAGACAGAGAGAGGTGGGGGAGGGATCGAGGGAGGAAGAGAAAAAAACATCTATCAATAAATGAGAAGCTGGATAACTCAGTTTGCTAGAGTGCTATATTGGGCTTCAAGCTGTCTGAAAGCAAGCCAAATCCCTTGTGTGACACTGGGTCAGTCCCGACTACTGGCTCGGAGCCTCAATTTCCCCATATGTAAAACCATAAATTCATCATCCACCAGGCCACGCAAAAGCGTCGTGGCCTGACCAAAGGCCACCCAGGCCCCCCTCCACAGCCATCGTTGGGCCCTCAACAAACATGGCGACTGTGCGTGACGTACACTTTCGTCGCCTCCGCGCCCCCCCCGCAGGGGGTGGCGACACTCAATGACGGC
>NW_020173491.1:545744-616435 GCF_003031525.2 Neophocaena asiaeorientalis asiaeorientalis | reverse complement strand
AGCTCGGGTACAGGGGCAGCACGCTGAGGGGGCGTCGCCGCCGCCGGCCCCCGGCACCGCCGCGGGAGGCCGCGCCCACCATGGCGGCCCGGGCGGTACTGGACGAGTTCACGGCGCCCGCCGAGAAGGCGGCGCTGCTGGAACGGAGCCGCGGCCGCATCGAGGGCCTGTTCGGCGTGAGCCTGGCAGTGCTCGGCGCGCTCGGGGCTGAGGAACCGCTCCCTGCGCGCATCTGGCTGCAGCTCCGCGGGGCGCAAGAAGCGGTGCACAGCGCCAAGGTGAGTCCGGCCGCCGCCCCCGCGCGATCGCCTTCCCCAGCCCGGCCCCCGCGGCCTTCTGTCGATCGGGGTCCCTGGGCGTCCCCACCCCCTTCTTCCCTGCCCTTCCTGCGCTGACCGAGCCAGGCGCGGTGGTGAGAGCGCGGTCTCCCGAGCCTCCGCTCTAGAGCCATGTGACCTTGGGCTAGCGGTTTCATCCCGGGCGCCTCAGTTTCCCCATTTGTAAAGTGGCGCTGACGAAAGCAGCTGACTCGGAAGGCTGTCGCGAGGATTGGAGTAGGTGATGTGCGTAGAGCGCAGAGCGCAGTGGCTGGCAGGCACGGAGTGAACGCGTTGAGAGTGTTGCCTGTTGTTATCTTTCCCCCCAGCCCGCGGGCTGGTGCGCAGGGCCTGATAGCTGGGCCCGCAGCCTCCTGGCCTACCACCTCAGCCACTTATCTCTTCCCAGGTCTCCGCTACAGGGATTCTGAACCTCTTGGGGATGTCAGACCCCTCTGAGAATCTGACAAAACGATCACAGTAGTACAGTACTCGGAGAATATCAAGAAGAGATAGGGATGATTAATAATAGTATTAAAAATAGCATTATTCCTTGTATTGATTTTGTGTACCACTAGCATTTATCGAAACGGTTGTAGCACATCAGAAGTTATGTTCAATACTTCGGAAGGATTATCGAATTCAGTCCTTAAAAAATCCAGTGAGGTAGATTTTATTATCTTCCTGTTTTTAACAGCTGGGGAAACTGAAACTTTCGAAGAGGTGACTCACCTTCTCTCTAAATCAGCATTTCGCACTTAGACTTACTTCGGGCACCTTCAGCTACTCCCTTCCCTCCCCAAGCCCAAGAGTACATCCTCCCCCTCCCGGGGAGCCAGGTTTCTCCAGGTTTTCCCATCGAGTAAGTGGGAGAGCCAGGATTCAGACCGAGGGAGTTTGTTTCCAGAGACCTTGCTCTTGATACCTGCCTCCCAGATGCTGAGCACTAGGGGTGGGGATCCATTTTTGGCGTCGTACTTCAGAAATTTCACAGTGACCTTGAAGAATCTGATTAGCTGTGACTCTTGACTTTCTTAGATTAAGAAAGAAGCCTGCATGCTTGCTTTTAACGTGCTTAGAGAGGTAGGACACTTAACTGTATGATTCTTCTCCACAGCTTAACTTAAAGCACTGCAGATGTTGAATCAAGTTTGCTTTCCTGTTCTTGATTTTTTTGAACCAGTTGTCTGGTCTAACTCCTTCCCAGTCCCCTCCTTGTTTTCTCCCCAGCTACCCAATTTCTTCCCACTCCCCAGGGCTAAAAAGTTTGACATGACTAAGTCCTATTATGGCTTCTGAAAGTCTCTTACATGCATTCATTCCTTCCTCTTCCATTATTTTTGCAGCAGTTAAGACCTTCTTTCTTGGTATGTGGGCCCTCTCCCTTATTTCATTGCCTTCCCTCCCTCCCCAGTATAACTTGCCTTAGACTAATCCTCCCACAAAAAGTCATTCTCCTGCCCTGGGATCTCGTAGAGCCTCCTGTTGCCTATCTCATTCACTCTAAACTTTTCTGATTTACAAAACACTTATTTATTCAACCCCACTTTGTTTTCCTAATTCTCTGCCTTAGCAGCTCTCAGCTTAAATCTCTGCTGTAGTCTGACTAGTCTCACTGCTTTTATTGTGTACTCTGCCTGATCCCAGTTCAGCTTTACTCAAGGCTCACTGCAAGCATGGAAAGTGCTTCTTTTGCTCTACAGAAAAACCCTGCTGGACCCTCCCAACTCCAGTTGCCTTGCTTGTCCCTGCCATGCAGTTCAGCATAAGCTAATTGGAAAAGGTGTGTCTTACAGTATATTGGTAGCATGTGTCACCTGCCCATTTATCTTTTCGATGTGTGCTACTCATAATCCAACTCTCCCACTTATAAGAAATCCTTTTTTTCCCTTTGAGATTTATGGGGAAAAGTTGAATGCCATACTCAAGGGCTTTTTGTTCTTGTTAATTCATTTTGGAGTGTGTTTTACATTCCTTTAAGGAAGAGAAAACCATTAACTTGATTTTTAAAAATTAAGAACAGAGGGAAGGGGCTTCCCAGGTGGCACAGTGGTTAAGAATCCGCCTGCCAATGCAGGGGACACGGGTTCGAGCCATGGTCCGGGAAGACCCCACATGCCTTGCAGCAACTAAGCCCATGCGCCACAACTACTGAGCCTGCGCTCTAGAGCCCACAAGCCACAACTGCCGAAGACCGTGCGCCTAGAGCCCGTTCTCTGCAACAAGAGAAGCCACCGCAATGAGAAGCCCGCACACCGCACCAAAGAGTAGCCCCCACTCGCCACAACTAGAGAAAGCCCACACGCAGCAACGAAGACCCAACAGAGACAAAAAAATAAATTAAATAAATTAATTAAAAAAAAAAAAACAGAAGGGAATTCCCTGGCGGTCCAGCGGTTAGGACTCTGTGCTTCCACTGCAGGGGGCACGGCTTCGATCCCTGGTCGGGGAACTAAGATCCCGCATGTCCCGTAGTGTGGCTAAAAAAAAAAAAAAATGAAGAACAGGAGAGCAATCTTCAGCGTATACAGTCTTTTAAGTTAAGCTGTGGAGGAGGAGAGGGTTTGGGGGAAGGAGGACTTAGAGTAAGGACTTTTCTAAACTAGCTGGTAGAGTCTCCAAGCAGCTTCATGGGTCCCATCAAGTGGTTCATGTTGTTTTCCTCCTTTAAAAATGTTAATTCACTACCCTTTAGAAAATGCTTGAGTAGAGGAGAATGTGGAGCTTTAGTTAGTTAGGGCTCCATTCACTGGAGAGAGGTGAGATGGGGCTACTGGTAGAAGGTGATAATGTCCTGGGAAGTTTTTGTTTTTTTAAAAAAGGCACGTGCTCTTGAGTGACCACTTTTGTCAAAGGGGAAATTTGTTGGAGGAAGCAGTACTTGAGATGGGCTTTGAAGATCTGGGGAGATTCCCAGGTAGAGGTGGTTGCAAGCAAGGGCCTCGAAGCCAGAACAACATGGAGTGTCTGGGTGGGAAGAGCCATGCTGCCCTGTGAGGGATGAAGCCTCCAGGGACCCGAATGCTGTGCTAAGGCCACTGGGCCTTATCAGTAGGGAGTCAGTGAGGATTTGGGAGAGGAAGGATTTGCTTGAAGCTCTGTGTTTGAAGACAGGCAGACCCAACTGTGGGAGGAACTTTGTTCCAGTTTAGAACTGGACATGGGTGGGGTGACACGGTTTTCACTGGGACTTGGCAACTGAGTGGATGCAGGGATGGAGGGAGAGGTTTGAAGCCCTGGTATCAGGAAGGATGGTGGATACGTTGTTTGACCTGTAGGTTGGTGGGACCGGGTAGCCGATACTTAAAGAAAACTTCTGTGCCAGGAAATACACTAGCTGTTGCCTCTGGACCTCAAGGAACCCACAGCCTAGTAGGGGAGAAAGTTGGAAACAACATTGAAGAGTTGAAGTATGTGCAAGTAATATAGGAGAGGAAGGGTTGTTCTGCCCAGTGGGATGCTGGAGGATGAATGAGAGTTTTCCAGAAGGAAGAGCACGTGCAAAATCATGGGGATATGAAGTAGTCCCGTTTTTTCATGGATTCCTCCAGTGAAGGACAGGAATGGGGGAAGGTGCCAGCTCACAGAGCACGTGCGACCTGCTGAAGAACGTGGGTTTTACCAAGCAGGGAGGCAGCGGAGAGTAATGGAAGGTTGTAAGAACACCAGGGATGCTGTCAGATTTACATTTCAATGCCTCCACCATCAGGTCCATTGTTGGCTACTGATGATATAAGTATAGAAATTGGGGATAAGTGTTTAGAACTTTTATAGCAATGTGACATTACTACAAGGGCGAGAGAAGCAATGTCTGAAAGTGAGAGGGAAACCAAAAGCGGGCATTGTCCATAGGGGCCCGGTGGGAGGGGACTGAAGTCCAAGGTGGCAGACGTCATGGAAACAAAGGAAGTTGAGGGTTGAATGTCAGAGAAGTGGAGGCACTGACCGAGCTGCCTCATTCACAAAGAAATCGAAGATTCAAAGCTGGGGTGGGATCTTGGAGTCCGGCCTGGGTGAGGAGAGATGAGGCTGAAGAGATCTCAGTCCTGGGGAGTGCAAAGAGTTAGCTCCTTCCCTTAGATCAAAGAGCCCCTGGGACTGGGTGGGGGACTGCATAGGGAAGCGGCTGGCTGGTTGGAAGGAGCGGGTGAACCGAGGTGCTCATGCCCTGTGGGAGAGGGCAGACGCTCATGCTCAGTATCAGCTGCTTACACATACGGGCCTAGTGATGTCTGATCTTCTCACCCAAGGGAAGCCAGTAGTCTGCATTTTGTAATGGGAAATCTGTTTTGTTTTGGTTTTAAGAGGCAGCTAATTTATGTTTTAAAAACCATGTATGCTGTGAATTACATCTCAGTAAAAGTTTTGCACTCATACATTCTTTTTAAAGTACATATTCTAAAAAAAGAAAAATAGAAAGCAACCACATATGCTAAACAAAACATGGCAGTGGACCAGATTCAGCTTTTGGACTGCCTTTTTAGGACCTCTGCTTTAGGTAGTAGGAGACAAGATAAGTGAGGATACACATTTTTTTCCCCATTTGGTGAAGTGGGTAATTGAAGGCCTTAATGGCCTATAGTACTGTCTTAGTAAAGTGGGATGCCAGTTTATGCCCCGAGAGGGAGGGTGAGAACTTGAAGACAGTGCAATATGTCCACACAGATACAGTGGAACTGTTGGAATTGCATTAGAAAAAAACAAAAAAGGACTGTGGACTTGAAGTGAGGGCCAGGGAAGGTTAGGTGGTTTGAATTTATAGTATCACTTGATCCAGAAATTCTCAAGTAGGTGATGATTTCCCCCACTCAGGATGTTGGTGAAGCCAGCACATAAAGACTAAAGGAATCTGAGGTGCAATTGAGCAAGGCAAAACGGGGCCCAGGAACTGTTTCTGAATGGTCAGCCTTATTTGAGCTAGGACAGTCCAAAAATATGCAAGACTTACCTTCTACTGTTAGTGAACTAACAGCTTGAGAGGTTCAGACTGGAGAGGAGGCAGGTGAAGGCAGAAGGGCGTAATGAACTGTAAGAATAAAGGGAGGGACAGGACCTTAGACCGTGTCCCCTCCTAGACTCAGGGAATCATGCAGGCAGAGGACAGTTTCAGTAAGTGTTGGAGAATCCTAGAGGTGGTAGTTAAAGAAGCATTTCACAGATCAGAATCTTGGATCTGGAGGAATTCTGAGAACCAAGGGGTGGTACCTCAGTGGTCATGGGTGAAGTGGAAGCGTTCCTTTTAACTTAGAGAAGTGAGAGGCTACAGGATGGACGTGTGAGCCATCTAGAGATAATGCAGTGCTGAGATCATGGAGGTCCATAGCAGGGAATTGGGTGCTAAGGTTAGTTGGTGAGCTAGGAGCCTGTCCTGGAGGTTAACAAACAAAAGAGGAGTAATTGGAAGTAAACAGCATGGCTAGTTGTTGTATGGTTTCTCCCTGAACCTTTAGGGTACTGAATTTGCTACCTACAGCTGCCCATCAGGTGGTGTTATTTCAGGCATTACTTCATGGCAGTGAATAGCCACCGTGAAGCATAGCCAGTGACCTACCAAGAACACCAATCTGGAGGACTTATGAGGAGAGTAATTTGGAGGACTCACCAGTCTTAAACATTGAAATTACAATGCACCTGAGAAACTGTGTTAAGGTAGACTAACATCCAGTCTGCTTTTAATTTGAGAGGAAAAGAAGAGAGGGTCTTATGAAGAGTTGATGATTGTCCTTTACCTGAGTTTTTGCTTGCATATTTGTGGAGTAAGAGAGGAGAAAGATAAGGGTAAAGAAAACGCAACTCCAGTAGAAGTGGCCTGTTACTTCATTGACTTCAGAGGGTTAAGATGGACCCTATATTGTTTTATTTCCTTTTCCGTTAGAAGAACTTGGTACCTGGTTTCATGAATGAATTCTTGAACAGTAGATTTGTTCATGGAGGAAATAATTTATAGATGTAATACTGGGTAGTGACAGAAGTTTTTTGTTTTGATTTTACCAGAAAGGAGGTTGGAGGCCTTTTTGCTTTTTCTAGAATGATAGTTTTTAACTCACCATGGTTGTGAAAATCATCTTCTCAAGAAACAGAGGTTTGTTCAGTCTCTTTTGTGGTTAATATTTTGGGGTTATACCAGAATGTTGAAATAAGGGATACGCACGCTGATCGTACCAGCGTCAAAGTGATTGTTCATGACTGTAAGTTTCCTCTTCCCTATTTGTTTACCAGCTAGTATTACAGGGTTTTAATTAAATCAGGGACAACATTTTGTTCTGTGTTGACTTTTTACTAAATTAACATAATCGTATGAAGTTAGAAGGCTTGCATCTCAGAAACAGAATTATAGGGGGAAATCCTTACAGTAATTAATTAAAGAACTGTTTTTTATAAAAATAAGTTTTGTCATATGGAAACAACATAGGAAAATCCTTTTGTTTAAAGAAACTGAATTATTTCTTTTAATTGTTAATTTAAGAGGTTCCTTTGAACTTAGAGAAAGGTTTGTTCAGTCTTAGTGCTTACAGAATTACTTTAATTGATGAATAAGAACTGTGTGGATTCACATCTGAATTTTCTATGTAAAAGTCAGTTGTGATTATGACACCTTTTCATCGAAAATCCCTATCTACCAGTCATCTGGGATCTTTATCCATTCTTGAACCTACGTGTTTAGTTCACTGTATGTTTCATTATTAAACCTGGTCTTTTTAAAATTAAGATAATAAAGTCATTACTTTGTTATAATAGGTTAATGCAGATGATATATCTCTAACAGTTAGACTGATAGATAGATCAGGATTTGGCTGCAGTGATAGAAATTATACAAAATGGTTTAGTTTTCTTCCATTCAATAAAAAGTCTTAAGATAAACAACAGTCCAAGGCTGAGCAGTGGTTAGGAGCTGTCAGGGTGAAGGTCTCTGCAGTTCTTTTGGCCTTTCCCTCATGCTCACAGAATACCTACTGCAGCTCCAGCCATCAAGTCTCTATTTCAAGAAGGAAGGAAGAAGCCACAACACCTTTCTACAACACCCCAGCAGACTTTTCCTTATCTCTTTCTGGCCAGAACTATGTCATATAGCCAATACTTGCAGGAAAGAGAGCTAGGAAATGTTCAGTTTTAAGTAGACACATTGCTGCCCTGAAGAAAATCTGGGTTCTGTTTGTTAAAGAAGCAGAACGTGGATATTGGTAGACAACAGGAATGACTGCCACATCATATTATCTACTTCTCAAAATATGCCTTGAATCCTCACCCTTTTTTTAGTTTTGTTTTTGTAAATAGGAATTTTTTAAATGAGTACTTTATTTTTTGTTATTAAAATGTAATTCCTAAAGATACAAGGTGAGCACATGTCAAGCATTTATTTATAACTCATTTTTGAGGGAACTAGCTGGATAGGAAAACTGATTCAAGGAACAGTACAGGAAATGAATATAGGTACTGAAAAAGAATGTTGAAATAAGACTGCTAGATTGGATACAAAACTTTTCACGTCCTACAGGATAATGAAACAGTAATTTGGGGGTTGTCACAGAAATCATCTGTGTCTTTACTGGACAAAAATATGCAAGTTAAATGTGTAATTTCACAGATTCTGGGCCTTTTTCAATATAAATAGTATGTCAAACAAAAAACACATTCCGCTAGAGCATACAAACATGGGCGAGCTTTTTCTGTAAAGGGCCAGGTGATAAATAGTTTCAGACTTTATGAACCATACAGGGTCTCTGTCTCATATTCTTTGTTTTTGCTTTTTACAACCCTTTAAAAGGTAAAAACAATTCTTAGGGCCCGTACAAAAATAGTTTGAAGGCTGTCCAGTGTATTGCCACTACCACATGTGGCTGTTTAATTAAAATTCAGTGAAATTAAATATTCATTTCCTCAGTTGTATTTCACGTGCTCGGTGGCCGTAATGTAGCTACTGGATACCCATTTGTACAGTGCAGGTACAGAACATATGTCATTACAGAAGGTTCTGTTGGACAGTGCTGCCCTGGCTATGAAATAATCCTTGGTTGGGCCTGCTAGACAGTTCTCTAGTGTGACACTGAGAGAGCATGCAGCTATTCTTTTACCTTACTTCCAGAGTTTCTGTAATTTGTGTTAATTGTGCCCTTGTAGTTATAAATAGCCTCAAAGATTACTCTTGATCACACACACACACACACACACACACACACACACACACACATATGCATGTAGACTAGCCTGATTGTATACAGAGTATGGCAGGAGGTATTAGCAATTACTAACACTAGAGAATTATCCTCTCTGGAAATTTCATAAGGAACCTTAGGTTACCTTTTCAGTAGCTGGGTGGTTTTCATTTGTTTTTGGTTTTAGTTGCCTCTTTTGTCTCTTCTATTTTAAAGCTAGGAAGCAAATCTCCAAAAAAAAATCAAGAAAATCATCTCTACATACTTCACCTGTAGCATTTATACATTTGGATGAATGCTTCTCTCCTCAAGATTCCCAAAATATGCTAAAATTTCTTGCCTGCCAGGCAGGGACTTTCTTTATACTGCATGCCACAGAGTAGGTACCACCAGAGCAGTATCCTGAGTTGGTTCCATAGATGAACTACAGTCCTTGTTTTTTAATAGTAACCTTGCCATACCTGATTAAGTGAGGTTTATTCTTAAATATGACATTCTAATTATGGTCTGTGTTGCACAATGAATTTGTCTAATTTTGTCCTAGTAAAAGGGAGGACAGATTCTTAATGATCCTGAGCAAGTAACTACATTGCCATGAAAAGTAAAGAGACTCAGTAGAAGTAGACCAAGCTTCCCTTTTGATTTGACACAGTTAATAAGTGTTTGTGATTTAAGAAATTCAGAGTAACCCAATGAAATTAATAGTTTTAGCATCCTTATAAGGTGAAAGTCAAATCTTTGTGATTGATTGCCTGGGGACCTTTGCGAAACATCAAAGATAGTTTAGGTGTAAAAGACATTCAGAGTGGTATACTACATAGCAATAGAAAAGAGCAAATTACTGAGACATGCAGTAATGTGGATGAATCTCAGAAATAGTATGCCAAGTGAAAAAAGCCATACACAGAAGAGTGCATACTAATTCTATATGTGACATACTAAGCAAGACAAGAATTGTGTAATTATGGTGGGGAAAACATCAGAATAATTAGAACAGAGCAACTGGAAAACACATTAAATACAGACTGGGTATTAGATGATACTAAGGAATTATTGTTCATTTTCTTGGGTGAGGTAATGACATTATGGTTATACTAAAAAGAAAACGTGTAATGTGTGTGTTTATGCTTGGCGTCTCTCACTTGGAAATTAGCCATGTATCCAGAGAGTGTCCATTAGTTAACCATTTACTGTTGGTCCAACCAGGGTCTTAAAGTTAACTAAGGATGTTGGAAATTATGCTTAAGCTGACAACTGCTGAACAACATAACTTCTGATATCAAAAAATGTAGCAGTGTTACAATTCAATTTAGTTTAATGTATACATTTTTATTTTTCATAATCAATCTCTTCATGAAAGAAAACTTTTAAGTTAAAAAAATCTTATGATGCATTGTATTCTGCACTGATAAAATCAGAGAAAGGCCATCTATTTTTAAATTAGCATTAAAATGATCAAGTCAGATTGATTTGTCCAAGGATTTTTTTTTTTTTTGGCCATGTCTTGCGGCCTGCAGGATCTTAGTTCCCCAACCAGGGGACCAGGGATTGAACCTGGGCCACAGCAGTGAATGCGCTGCTTCCTAACCACTGGACCGCCAGGGAATTCCCTAAGGATTATTTTTATTACATGAATTTGGATTCTAAATACAGATGCCTTTGAAGTTTCAGCTTCTGTGCATTTTGCATTGTTTCTCTTTTGTCCTTAAAAAGCTAACACATTATAAGTTTGGATGTTTAGTTTCTTTATTTTCTAGGAGTTCTAGATATATAGATTTATGTAAAAGCTTGTTCTCTATAAACCAATTCGAACAGAAATTCTTTTTTGTTTGCGGTACGTGGACCTCTCACTGTTGTGGCCTCTCCCGTTGCGGAGCACAGGATCCAGACGCGCAGGCTCAGCGGCCATGGCTCACGGGCCCAGCCGCTCCGTGGCATGTGGGATCTTCCCGGACCGGGGCACGAACCCGTGTCCCCTGTATCGGCAGGCAGACTCTCAACCACTGCGCCACCAGGGAAGCCCCGAACAGAAATTCTTTAAGAAACTTTATTATCTACTTTATTAATAACCCCTGGAGATAAGAATATATTTCACATTCACACCATGAAGAAGTAAAGGCTTTTTCTCATTTATAGAGACAGACACACAGAGAGCTTTCAGCTTTGGTTCCCTAATTGTAGCCACAGGTCGAAAGTAATCCAAAAACACAAAACTGGCCCAGATTTCATAAGGGCTGTTCTTCTGTCAGTAGTCCTGAGACATGTTCTTGCACAAACAGAAGAACAGAAAAGACTAAAACCAGATTTTCCTGTAGTCTCTCATGCCACAGAAAGTGGATCCCTGTTATCTGGTGACAGATCGCCACATGGTCAGACTGTAAAACTCAGATTCCTGCAGACTAGATTCATGTGTGAGACTGACCTGGTAGTCTGTAGCCACTTGGTCCCTGAGGCAGTGTGGAAACGGACATGTGGCGAAGAACCATAAAGTGAAAACACAAAATCAGAAGAGAAAAGAACAGGGTAACAGCATTAGTAAAATTCACTTCCTGCTTGGGATTCACTCTAGGAGCCCAAATTAGGTAAACCTGGGCTCCCAGAGCCAATGAGGTACCCTTCTTGGGCCACTCAGTTTAATAGCTCCAAGCAGGTGAGCTCACTTGGACATCTCCATTGGTCCTACAAGACTGCCAAAGTGAAAATTTATTTTAAAAGTTATAAACATGACTTTCAGACAGTCAGGTATCTCATAAATGAGGGAACCAAAAGGGATGGAAAGGTGTTTCAAAGAGCTTTTGAGGATCTGATTATTTGAGGCTCTGAGTATCTGTACCAAAGAAAAAGAAATGATGGAATAGAATTGCTTGTAGATATAAACTGGCTAATATCTTACAAAGCAGTGAAGTTATAACCATTTCTACCAGATGGAGATAATTGGCATCTCTGCTGGACAGAAATCTGCATTTTGACATGTAGCATCACAGTCTGGGCCCTAATCAATAATAAATGGTGTGTAAGACAAAGGTACATTTCCCAGAGAAGTAAATCATCTTTGGGTGGGCGAAAGAGAGTGCTCCGTTGTGATTGAGAGGCCGTCCTTTTGCCATATTTAGAAGTGTTTGATAATTTTTCTTAATGTTATGCAATCTATTAAAATGAACATCCTCCCCAACTTTTTTGTCATTTGGCCACACTCTCTCTTAAACAATGTTACGCACATCATTGATACTACTAGGCTGGATGTCAGCCTGTGTTCCCAAACTTCCTAATTCCTGTTTTGACATGTATTTGTTAGACATTTATTGATTGATTTCAGGTTTTCTCAACAGTGGCACTATTGACATTTTGGTCAGCTAATACTTTGGTTGTAGGGGGTTGTAATGTACGCTGCAGGATGTTTAGCAGCATCTCTGGCCTCTACCCCCAAGGTGCCAGGAGCACCTCTTCAGTTGTGACAACCAGAATTGTGTCCTGACATTGCTAATTCCCCCAGGAAGAGCAGAAACACCTCTGGTTAAAACCAAGGCCAGTACCCACACTGTCTAGTAGAGTTATGATAAATGCTGTTGTTTAAATAATAAGTTACTGTTGTGTGTAGAAAACAGATTAACATCCTCCCACCCCATTTTTGCCAGTTCTTGAAGGAAGGGTTAAATTAGGCTCCAAAAATAAGGAAACATGCTGAAGTCCAAACCAACAAAGACTTTCAGTATAATTCTGAGGATCTTGAACATTAATCCTTCGCAGTGAGGAGCTTTAGAAAGTATTTGAGGAAGGAGGTGAAGGGTGTGTTTTCAGGCATAGCTTTTATGCTGTTACAAGGCAGTGGAGTGGGACAAGACTGGTGACAGAAAGAAGAGGTTAGTGTTGGTTGTAGTGTTCACATGCAACTAGGTTTGTGAAGGATTGCACGTGAAGGAGGAGGAAAGAAAGCTTTGAATCTAGGCATCTACGTTTCATTGAAAGGAACTTGGACCAAAGATGGAGTGGAGGAGAGCTGAGAGCTCTGATTCAGACCTGTAAAGTTTGAGGCACTTGTGGGATAGGTAGAAATGCCCAGGGGATAGTCTGCAGCCCAACAGTATTAAAGGCTAGAGGTGGACATTTGGAGTTACCATCAGAGAAATAAAAGTTACGGTTGGAACTTGAAAAGCCTATTAGAGTATAATTGAGGGAGAGGACCAAGACAGAACCTCACGGAATATCTGCATTTAATGTACAGTAGGAAAAGGCAGCAAAGGATTTGGGAGGATAGTCAGAAAGATAGGAAGTAAGGACAGCTAGTGGTATCTTAGAAGTGTGGAAGGGAAAGAACTTATCAAGAAGTTGGTCAACGGTAGATATCGTGCCACCTACCAAGTAAGTAGAGAGCCCAAGTAGGAGAGTACAGAGAAAAGGGCCTTTGGGTTTGGCATTAGTTGTCATTCAGGAAAGTGGTTTCAGCTTGAGTGGGGGCAGAATCCAGATTTCAAGGGGTTGACAGGGAAAGGGCTTTAGGCTACTTTTTCAAAAAGTGTGAAGATGAAAAGACCGAGTGGTTGCATGCATAGGCAGTCGGGCTGAGGGAAGTGTTCTGGGGGATCAGGAAGGCTCACGCATGTTTGTAGACAGAGGGGCGGGGTAGGTGGCTAAAGGGGGAGGGATGAATCAAGGTCTGGGAAAATGGCATGGCTTTGAAGCAGAAGCAAGGAGAAGAATTTGTGAAAGGTAGAATTTTTAGATGAAAACAGAGAGGCAGTCAAAGGAATTCATATCTGTTGGCCTCCAGGCTCTGGTAAAATAACATCTTTTACGAAGAGTGAGAAAATTGACAGAAATGAGGTTGGGGACCTGAAGACATTATTTGGGTAAGAGTGAAGATAAGTTGCTCAGGAGAGCTGAAAGTTTTGGAAGCTGTAGAGTTTCAGAGATTTACAGATGTAATGGGGATGAGGTCTAGGGCAGAGTGTGGCCCCTGGTCTGTCTCCAGAAGTAGACTCAGAGTGAGCATACAGGGAAGTCCCTGTGGGGCAGTTAAGGTGCTCCTCCTGGGGAAGAACTCGGTCGGCATTTTGGAAATAAGATTGAGGAGAAAGATGGAACAGAAAGCAAATGTTGGAAATGCATTGGAAAAATGACTAAAATGGTTATTTTTATTTTATAGTGATATTATTAATGTAGGTGACCAGATAGAGACATGTTATCTTAATAGGTTAAAATGGACCTGTTACAGATATGTAGGTAATGATATTAAAAGTTTGTTTTATCTAAGGCACTATGGTGCTTCTAATTTATGTACGCTCTGTAGGACTCATATGTCAAAGTCTAAAAATCATATTAATTCTCCTACTTCCTTTTCTCTTAGAGATAACATATCGCCATTTACGCCAGAGTATCTTAAGTTATAAGAAATCTTTAGAATCCTGAAGTGTGCAGCCAAAGCAGAGAACTACTGGTCCGAACAGTTTTAGAAATCTATCTGTAATGTATTAGGAGCCTCCTTGCCTTTGTAGTTTCTCCCTTCTCCTTGATTTGTGGTGGACTTGAGTATCTTCGGTTATATTTGTGCCAGGGTGCAGTTATGCTCCTGGCAGCTGCCAGAGCGTGTCAGTTCTACGCTCATGATAGATGATCTCAAGTTGCTATGTTTTTTAACCATTATGTCTTCCTTATTTTTGCACCTGTGCTGTCAATTATCATTTGCTGTTCCGTGCTCTGCAGGTAGCACCCTATGCTGTTCCTTTTATATTTTCATTCAGCTGCTTCAAACCATGTGCAATCTGGGAGACAATCTGATAAAGTCCCTGAAGTGTGTGCCCATAAATAAGAGGTGGTAGATAGTGAAGAGTGGTGCCAAGAACCCTTTTCCCAGGTCAAACCTGCAGACTCTTGAATAGCCACTTTGATCCTTTCTGGTTTTAGCTATGTTCTGAATGGCAGGGGTTGCCAGGAGCTTCTCTCTGATTCGTGAATTGTTATATAGTTGAGAAGAGCTGAATTTGTAGAAAGTAGAATAACAGAAATTCATTTTGCCATACGAAAGGGAAGTTACTGTTGTGTATATTATATGCCCCCCCTTTTTTCTTAAAATCCTGAGTAAAGTAAAACAATATATGAATGCTGCAGGATGGAGGGGAAACAATTTTGACTAACATTCAAATGTTCAGGTACCAAATCCAGCCAAATGCAAATGATGACTACTTAGATCCACAGAATCTTTCTTTCCAATACAACTGATGGCCAGACATTTTTGTAACACTGTACGCCTGTATACTTTATTGCTCACTCCTGAACTGGAGTATAGAAATCAATTGTTGCTATTAGTAATTTCCCAAGAGTAAATTGTTAATGAAAAAATTGAATCTGAATCTCAAGGGATAATTACTCATTCCTCTTAGGGGACACGCAAAAAGGAGTTTTGGGTATGTGAAACTATAACAAGCTCCTAGCACAGCTCTTCCTCAAATCTATGCAGTTATTCTTGCATTAATAGTTTTGGTTACTTGGGGGATAATGTCAGACAGCTGTGCTTGTATTGGGCACTTCTCTGCCAGTCTTCCTAGTGCTTACACAATAGGAGCTCTCCTGAGGCCCTCTGTAATCTTGTCATACAGCATCACAGCATGTTATGCATCCACTTTTAAACTTTTTTATTAAAATTAGGAAGTAGGGAATGTAATAAAATAATATATGCACATGGTTAAAAGAAATCAAGTACTAGAGTTTTTATTAAGAATAGCAGTCCCTTTGCTTCTACCCCACCCTAGCTTCCTGAAGGTAACTACTTCGCATTGTTTTTAGCTGTTTGTTCTGATGTTTACCTAAATAATTATAAATAATATACTGCTATTTCTTATCAATATTCGGCATTATGCACTTTCTTTACGATAAATGATGAGGCAAAAACTAGGCCCATTTTCTCAATTGCTATGGTCTGGATATTTGTGTCTCCTCAAAATTAATGAATGTTGAAATCCTCATGCCCAATGTGGTGGTATTAGGAGAATGGGGCCTTTGGGGGGTGATTAGGTCATGAGGACAGAACCCCCATGGATGAGATTAATACCCTTAGAAAAGAGGCTTGAGAGAGCTCCATTGCCCCTTCCACCATGTGAGGACACAACAAGAAGTCCACAGTCTGGAAGAGGGCCCTCACCCGACCGTGCTGTCACTCTGATTTTGGACTTCGAGCCTCCAGAGCTGAAAGAAATATCTGTTGTTTATAAGCCACTCAGTATGGCATTTTGTTACAGTAGCCCAAACAGACTAAGACACCAACATAGTTTTTTGGTTTTTGGTTTTTTTAGTTAAAGCAAGAAACAGGTTTATATAATTATGACATATAAATACTACTTGTTGCAAGGCCAAGTACTTTATTATATTACATTATGTTCCCTTTCTGGTATAGCTTTTAATTTTTCCTGGGATTTTTATCTGCCCTTTTCTTACCTACTTATGAAATTTGCTTTAAACATCCCTAATATTTTACAAATATTCCTTTACATCTTAAGATATAAATATTTCTTTATATCTTAACTATTCTTTAAGCCTCTTTTTCTGGGAGAACACCCCTGGAGTCCTCTTCCCTCCTCCAGTCAGCTGGTTGCTCAGCTTATCTGCCGCATGGCTAAAATCTGTGGACTCCTGTTTGCCACTCTTGGATGGAATTTACTAATTACTTTATCTCTCATATTTTTGGTGGCCTTCATCTTAAAATAGTTTCTCAAGAAAAGAATCCATGGGAGTAATTTTCTCAGCCTTTGGCATGCTAGAAGTGTCTTTATTCTGCTTTATATTTGGTATGTAATGTGGATGTTATAGAATTATAGATTGAAGATCATTTTCCCTTAGCATTTTGAATGCATTGCTACCCTGTTTTCCCTGACTATCCAGACTTGCTACTGAGAATTTGACATTCTGATTATCATTCCTTTACATGTGCCCTATTCCCACCCCACCCACAGGATTTTTCTCTAGTGGGCCTTTGAAAAGTAATCATGCTTGGATATTCTGTGGACCCTTTCAAGGTGGGATCTGGGTGCACTGGCTCCCAAACAAGATTTAATGTAACTTTTTTCACTAATGCATGGGGTCTTATGCATTTTAGTTCCAGGAAATGATTTGTGTTATTTCTTTATTAAGTGCCATTCTGTCTTTTTGGAATGCCAGTTATTTGGACTTAGGATATCCTAGATGGAGGTTTAAAGTTTCTTTTCTCTCATTTCTTTCTTTTTCTGATACTTTTGGAGGGATTTCGTCCACTTTGTCTTTTGGTTCTTCTATTGACTCTGTTTTGGCCATCATGTTCGTAATTTGCTAGTGCTCTTATTCTAATTATTTTTTTCTTAGCATTTTGATATCTGTTTTATGAATTCATTATCATCTTATATCTGTTTCAAAGCAGTAATTAAAATTTTGCTTAAGTTTCCTACCCTGCATTACCTACTTTCCTCCAGTTTTTCTCTATTTTGCATTCTGCTTTATCGGTTTCTGTCTTCGTATTTGCCAGACTTTCTTCTGACGTGGGTTTTTTTTTTTTTTTTTTTTTTTGTTTGGGGGGCTTCCTGACTATCCAGACTTGCTACTGAGAATTTGACATTCTGATTATCATTCCTTTACATGTGCCCTATTCCCACCCCACCCACAGGATTTTTCTCTAGTGGGCCTTTGAAAAGTAATCATGCTTGGATATTCTGTGGACCCTTTCAAGGTGGGATCTGGGTGCACTGGCTCCCAAACAAGATTTAATGTAACTTTTTTCACTAATGCATGGGGTCTTATGCATTTTAGTTCCAGGAAATGATTTGTGTTATTTCTTTATTAAGTGCCATTCTGTCTTTTTGGAATGCCAGTTATTTGGACTTAGGATATCCTAGATGGAGGTTTAAAGTTTCTTTTCTCTCATTTCTTTCTTTTTCTGATACTTTTGGAGGGATTTCGTCCACTTTGTCTTTTGGTTCTTCTATTGACTCTGTTTTGGCCATCATGTTCGTAATTTGCTAGTGCTCTTATTCTAATTATTTTTTTCTTAGCATTTTGATATCTGTTTTATGAATTCATTATCATCTTATATCTGTTTCAAAGCAGTAATTAAAATTTTGCTTAAGTTTCCTACCCTGCATTACCTACTTTCCTCCGGTTTTTCTCTATTTTGCATTCTGCTTTATTGGTTTCTGTCCCCCTCACCGCTGTGGCCCCTCCCGCTGCAGAGCACAGGCTCCGGACGCGCAGGCCCAGCGGCCATGGCCCACGGGCCCAGCCGCCCCGCGGCATGCGGGATCTTCCCGGACCGGGGCACGAACCCGCGTCCCCTGCATCGGCAGGCGGACTCCCAACCACTGCGCCACCAGGGAAGCCCGGGTTGTTTTTTTTTTAATGTTTCGTACTAAATCTGAAAAGCCAGTTGGAAGCCTTGTGTCTGGGCAGGATCTGTTGATAAGTGGCCTTTACCTTGGATCAGTTAGAGAATTAGCCGTTGTTTGAGAGGATATTTTTTTTTGGAAGTCTGTTATCTGGAGAAGAAAGCTTCTTCTTTCCAGGCTGGCTCACTGTTGCTGGCATTCCACTGAGTGGATGTAATCCACTTTTTCTTATCCAGTGGCTACATGGTAGTCAGCAGTGTTTGACTCCTGTGAATTCAGCCATACACTTACTTAAGCTAAACAGGCAGCATCATTTACATATTAGCAGGCAGCAGGGAGCAGCTCCAGTTCTGAGTAAGATAGACTCTACCCTGCCAGTCCTGTGAATATAGTGATAAAACCTGGACAGAATGCATGGAACAGGTATTTAAGGACTCTGAAAAGTAAACAGTAGCAGGCAGATTGGGAAAGAAAACCAGAATTCACAGTACCACCAAACCAGTAGTGAGTTTACCATTTTTTCCATTGTTATCTCTCAGCCTGAACTCAATACAGCCTAATCTGGAAGTGGAAATGGGCACTAGGGCACAAAAGGAGCACCTGGAGAAGCCCTCTAGTTTAACTCAAGGGGCAGAAAATGGAGCATGTAATACTGTGCAAAAATCGGTTTTGTTTTTCTTCACTCCACTGCACACCAGTTTCCAAACAGTCCTATGATGGTGGCAGTGGGAGCTTGCAGGACTCAAAATTCTGAAGGAGGAGAACCTTCCTCTCTGATTGGTGGGGTTGTGGTTCCAGGAGGATGGGGCCAGTCTCATTGCTTTCTCTCCCTCTCTGTCCTTTGGATGGACCAGGCACAGTTGCAGAAGTGTAAGGCAAAGTGGGGTAACCAAAGCCCCATCTTTCTGACTGGAGGACTGAAAAGAAGAGCGCAGGGAAGCAGAAAACACTAGAAAGATGGCAGAGAGGGAGGAGCTCAGGAAAATGACTCCATAAAAGTTGTGTGTGATCTCCTAGGTTCATCCCCAAGCTACACACGTGCATGGATCTACTCCTTATCAGCAAAACAAAGACTATTGAGAACAATAGAAAAACCACCATCCAGGTCCCAGATTGGCCACTGGGTATCGCACATGTGGGACAGATACAAATAGCACTGCAGAGGCTTTAAAAACTGAACTGATGTTGGGACCACAGCTCACAGAAGACTGGGTACAGCTTGCAACCTGAATCTAACTAGGTCAATTACCTGCTAGAACAGAAATGTTGACATTCATCATGGGTTTAAACAAGACACAGAACTCATAATATTCAAAATGGATACAATACAAAATTACTTGGCATATGAAGAACAAGGAAAATACCAAATCTCATGAGAAAAAACAGTGGACACCAGTGCCAGGATGACACAGGTGTTGGAATTATTTAACAAAGAATTTAAGACATGTATTATAAAAATGCTCCAACAAGCAATCACAAGTACTCTTAAAGCTAATAGTAAAAGAGAAAGTTTCAGCAAAGAAATAGAAGACATAAAGAAGAACCAAATGGAAAGGTTAGAACTGAATACTACAATAACCTAAATAACACCTCTCTGGATGAACTCAGTTTTTATTCTTTTAAAGATTAATTAATTTTTGGCTGCGTCAGGTCTTAGTTGCAGCACACAGGATCTTTCATTGCAGCGTGAGGGCTCTTCGTTGTGGCACACGGGCTTCTCTCTAGTTGTGGAGTGCAGGTTTTCTCTTCTATAGTTGTGGCGTGCAGGCTCTGGAGTGTGTGGGCTCTGTATCTGTGGTGCATGGGCCCTGTAGTTTGCAACATGCAGGCTCTCTAGTTAAGGTGTGCGAGCTTAGTAGTTGTGGCGCGAGGGCTTAGTTGCCCTGTGGCATGTGGGATCTTAGTTCCCTGACGAGGGCTCGAACCCGAATCCGCTGCACTGGAAGGTGGATTGTTTACCACTGGAACACCAGGGAAGTCCCTGAACTCAGATTTTAAATGGAGATGACGGAGTAGTCAATGAACTTGAAGATAGAACAATGGAAGTTATCTAATCTGAACAAGGTGAGTAGAGGAGAAAGTGTGGTGCTAAAAAAAAATTTGGAGAAATAATAGCTGAAGACTTCCCAAGTTTGGCAGAAGATGTAAACATAATGATTCAAGAAACTGTGAACTCAAGCATAATAAACTCAAAGAATTCCACACCAAACATGTCATAACCACACTGCTGAAAACTGAAGACACATTAAAAATCATGAAAGTATCAAGACAAAAACACAGTTCAGGGAACAGCAACTACAGTGAGTACAGATTTCTCATCAGAAACCATGGAGACCAGAGAAGTGACACAATATCATTTAAGTGGTGAAAGGAAAGGACTTTTAACCAAGAATTTTCTGTCAAGTGAGATGAAAGTGAAATGAAGCATGATAAAGCATTCTCGGTTGAAGAAAACACTAAAATCATTGCCAGTAGCCTGCTGGAAAAGAATTGCTGAAGGAAGTTCTTCAGACAGAAATGATATACTACATCTGGGTAAATACAATAGATTACTTTCTGCTGTTGAGTTCTTTAAAGTGAGTTAAGGGTTGAAAGTAAAATTTATGACATCATCTGATAGGATTTCAAATGTATGTACGTGGAATTGATGAGATAGCTGTAACATACAAGAGAGAGCAGGGAGGGTAGAGACTGAGGGTAAAGGAACCCATATGATGGTGGTGTTCTAAAATTTATACCCACAGGAGTTTAAATTATGGAGGTGACTGAGTGATGGCACGGAGAAGTCAATGCCATTGAAAGAAGAGTTTGATTACTTAACATTTCCCAAGACAAGAGGGCACGCCTCACCTTGCAGGGCCATCAGGTTTTTGGCAGGAGGCAGAAGCAGGAGGAAGGGGAAAGGCATAGCAGGGTAAACAGTTTAGGATTGGCTAGTTTGGATAATCCCTGCCAGCTCTGGGGCATAGGGTATGCCCTTAGTTGTTTGGTACCTGGTCCTGGCTTGGTACAGGACTTGATTTGTGAATTAGATAAGGAGAAGGGGCGGAGGCACAGCATTGTACTCGAAAGGCATGCTGTAAGCAGGCTGGCCACAACTCCTAGGGATTAGCTGGCTGGGCGGGCGAGTCTCTCCCCAGGTCTGAAAGGCCTCCCAAGATGTCAAAGCATCATAAGGTACAGAAAATAAAAAACACGAATAGTATGGGTGGTAAGGTTTATACATTCCTATTGAAATGATAGACTACTGATTTTAAGTGGACTGCGAAAATTAAATATGTAATTGATCGCATGACTACTTTAAAAACTACATAAAGCGATACGGTAAAAAATACAATAAATTACATTGTAATACTAAAAAATGTTTGCACAATGCACAAGAAGGCCAGATAGGGAAAAATGGAATTAAAAATAGGGAACAGGCAGAAAACAAACAAATGGTAGACTTAAATCCAAACTTACTGATACTTTCATTGAAATTAAACAGTCTAAACGCACCAATTTGAAAGAGATTATCAGAATGGATTTAAAAAAACAACCAAACTGTGTGTTGTCTTCAAGAGACTTATTTCAAATATAATGTTACAGGTAAGTTAAAATTAAAAGGAGGGGAAAATATACTGTGTAAACATTAACCGAAAGGAAGCTTGGAGTGGCAATATTACTGTCAGACAAAATAGCCTTCAGAGCAAAGAGAGGGTCAATTTACTGAAAAGACATAACATTGCTAAATGTGTATATTCCTAATAATAGAGCTGCAAAATAGTTAAAACAAAAACTGGTAGAACTGAAAGGAGAAATTGACATACCTACAGTAATAGTTGGAGGCTTCAACATGTTTCTCTCAACAGTTGATAGAACCATGAGACAGAAAATCCGCAAGGATATAAGAGAACTCAACACCGCCAACCAACCAGGTTCTAATTGATGTTTATAGAACACTCTGCCCAGCAACAGCAGAATACACATTCTTTTCAATGCCCACGGAATGTATATCATGATAGATTATAACCTGGGCATAAAACGAATCTCAACAAATTCAAAAGAACTGAAATCATATAGAGTGTGTTCTCTGACCACAAAGGAATCAAACTAGAAATTAGTAACAGAAAGATAACAAGAAAATATCCAAATACTTGGAAACTCAACAACAGACCTCTGAATATTAGATAATTTGAAGAGAAATTTTAAAATACATTGAGCTGAAGGAAAATGAAAATAATATATATTAAAATTTGTGAGATGTAGCTAAAGCAGTGATGAAAGAGAAATATTTTTAAATTTAAAAAATATATTTATTTATTTTTGGCTGCATTGGGCCTTCGTTGCTGCGCATGGGCTTTTCTGTAGTTGCGGTGAGCAGGGGCTACTTTTCGTTTTGGTGCGTGGGCTTCTTATTGCGGTGGCTTCTCTTTGTTGCAGAGCACGGGCTCTAGGCACATGGGCTTCAGTAGTTGTGGCACACGGGCTCAGTGGTTGTGGCTTGCGGGCTCTAAAGCGCAGGCTCAGTAGTTGTGGCGAACGGGCTAAGTTGCTCCGTGGCATGTGGGGTCTTCCCGGACCAGGGATTGAACCCCTGTCCCCTGCATTGGCAGGCGGATTCCTAACTACTGCGCCACCAGGGAGGTCCCCTGAAAGAGAAATTTATAACACATATTACATTAAAAAAGAAGAAAAGTCTCAAATCAATAATCTAAGCTTTCACCTCTAGGAACTAGAAAAAGATGAGTAAAATAAACTCAAAGTAAGCAAGGGGAAGGAAATAAAGAGCAGAGGTCAGTGAAGTTGAAAATACAGAAATAATAAACTTGATGAAACAACAAGCTTGTTCTTTAGGAAAAAAAGTCAGTGAAATTGACAAACTTGAGCAACACTGAAGAAGACATAAATTACTAATAATCAGGATATCAACTACAAACCCTGCAGACATCAAAAAGATAAGGAAATCCTACAACTTTACACATGTAAATTTGACAACTTAGATGAAATTAGCCAATTCCTCAAAAAGTGGAGACTACCATAACTTACCCAATATGAAATAGATAGTTTGAATAAGACCTACAGCTGTTAGGGAAATTGAATTAATAATTTTAAAATTCTCAAATCACAGCAAGATCCTTTTTGATTCACCTCCTAGAGAAATTGAAATAAAAACAAAAATAAACAAATGGGACCTAATGAAACTTAAAAGCTTTTGCAAAGCAAAGGAAACCATAGACAAGACAAAAAGGCAACCCTCAGAGTGGGAGAAAATGTTTGCAAACGAAGCAACTGACAAAGGATTAATCTCCAAAATATACAAGCAGCTCATGCACCTCAATATCAAAAAAACAAACAACTCAATCCAAAAATGGGCGGAAGACCTAAATAGACATTTCTTCAAAGAAGACATACAGATGGCCAATAAACACATGAAAGGATGTTCAGCATCACTAATCATTAGAGAAAGGCAAATCAAAACTACAATAAGATATCATCTCACACCAGTCAGAATGGCCGTCATCAAAAAATCTACAAACAATAAATGCTGGAGAGGATCATGTAGATTGATACAGCCACTTTGGAGAACAGTATGGAGGTTCCTTAAAAAAGTAAAAATAGAGCTACCATATGACCCAGCAGTGCCACTACTGGGCATATACCCTAAGAAAACTGTAATTCAAAAAGAGTCATGTACCACAATGATCATTGCAGCTCTATTTAGAATAGCCAGGACATGGAAGCAACCTAAGTGTCCATTGACAGATGAATAGATAAAGAAGATGTGGCACATATATACAATGGAATATTACTCAGCCATAAAAAGAAATGAAATTGAGTGATTTGTAGTGAGGTGGATGGACCGAGCGACTGTCATACAGAGTGAAGTAAGTCAGAAAGAGAACAACAAATACTGTATGCTAACACATATATATGGAATCTTTTTTTTAAAATGGTTCTGAAGAACCTAGGGGCAGGACGGGAATAAAGACGCAGACACAGGGAATGGACTTGAGGACACGGGGAGGGGGAAGGGTAAGCTGGGACAAAGTGAGAGAGTAGCTTTGAGATATATACACTACCAAATGTAAAATAGATAGCTAGTGGGAAGCAGCCTCATAGCACAGGGAGATCAGCTCAATGTTTTGTGACCACCTAGATGGCGGTGGGGGATAGGGAGGGTGGGAGGGAGACGCAAGAGGGAGGGGATATGGGGATATATGTATACATATAGCTGGTTCACTTCGTTATACAGCAGAAACTAACACAACATTGTAAAGCAGTTATACTCCAATAAAGATGTTAAAAAATAATAAAATAAAATTCTCATAAAAGGGACTTCCCTGGTCGTCCAGTGGTTTGCGCTCCCAATGCAGGGGGCCCGGGTTCGATCCCTGGTCGGGGAAACTAGATTCCGCATGCCGCAATGAAGCTCCTGCGTGCGACAATAAAGACCCTATGTGCTGCAGCTGAGACTCGGCACAGCCAAATAAATAAATATTAAAAAAAAAAAATTCTCATGAAAGAAATTGCTGAGCCAAGCTGTTTCACTGGAGAAGTCTACAAAGTGTTTAAAAGAGTTAACACCAATTCTGCACAATCTCTTCTAGAAAATACAAGGGCAGAGAACACTCCTATATTCATTCATAATCAGTATTTTCCCGATGCTAAAACCAGACAAGGCAGTACAAAATATAGCAAATAGAATCCATCAATGTATAAAAAATTATACATCATGACCAAGTGGTGATTATTCCAGCGGTAGAAGGCTGGTTAAATATTGAAAAATCAGTTAGTGTAATCTATCATACTGACAGACTGAAGAAGTGAAATCATAACGTGATTACGTCAGTTGATTTAGTAAGGCATTTAACAAGTTTCAACACTCATGTTTCATGTTCATGCTCCTAGAAAAGTAGGAATATAGGGTAACTTCCTTAATTTGATGAAGAATATCTACAAAAAGTTTAACTTAATGGTGAAAGATTGAATGTTTTCTCCAAAGACTGAAGGAAAGCAAGCATGTCAGCTCTCACCACTGTTTTTCAGCACAGTGCTGGAAGTTCTACCAGTACAATAAGGCAAGAAAGTAAAAGGCATATAGATCAGAAAAAAAAAAAAGGAAATGACATAATTGTCTGCATAGAAAATCCCAGGGTATCTAGAAGAAAAAAATCCTAGAATTAGAAATATGATCAGCAGGGTCACAGGATATATGACCAATATACAAAAATCAATTGTATTTCTATTTATTAGCAGTGAACACATAGGAACCAAAATTAAAATGCAGTGCCACGTTCAGTTGCTCAAAAAAAATGAAATACTTGGGCGTAAACCTCGTAAAACGTGTATAGGACTCAAAACTATAAAACAGTGATGAAAGAAAGCAAAGATCTGGAGAACTGGAGAGACATACCATGTTCATGCATCAGAAGAGTCAGCAGATGTCATTTGTCCTCAAATCAATGTGCAAGTTTAACATAATTGCTAAATAAGATTATGCTAAAATTTGATTTGGAAAGGCAAAGAAACTAGAATAGCTAAAAATAATTTTTAGAAGAAGAATAAAGTGGGAGCAATCATTGTCCAATTTTATGACATCAGATAATTATAATAGTCAAGACTGGTATTGGTGAAGGGATAAATTCATAAGTTGATGGGACAGAATAGGAAACCCAGATATAGACCCACACAAGTTTGGCCAACTGATTTTTGACAAACAGGCAAAAGCAATTCAATAGAGAAAAGATAGTCTTTTCAGGAAATGATGCTAGAGCAACTAGATATCCATAAGCAAAAAATGAACCTCGAACAAAGCCTCACATTTGATAACAAAAATGAACTCAAAATGGATTATAGATTTAAATGTAAAACTTTTAGATGCTAACACACGAGAAATCTTTGGGACCTAAGTCTTGATGAAGAAGAAACCAATAAATGGGCTTCCTTAAAATCAAAAACTTTTTCTGTCACAAAAGAGGATGAAAAGACAAACTATAGATTAGAGGAAAATATTTGCAAGCCACTTACTTGACAAAGGATTCATTCATACCACCAAGCCCATAGATATTCCACGTTTATCCAGAAGAACATAAGAGAGGAAAGAATTCATGACTGAGCATTATTATAGGGCGTGGGGTGAGCTTTTCCCCTTGATGTGTTCCTTGTATTTCTGGTGTTCCATCTCCTTGTAGGAATCTTGTAGTTCGTGTGTAAACAAGGAATATGTACACATTTGTATATAAATTCTAGTGGAGGACATGTGGCCATTATAACAGCAAGTGTACATAGTAGGTGCAAGTTTGTAAAGCCTCATTGTAACCGGTTGCACAGGTTGAACTTTTTAAAATAGCACCATTTTGGATAACGCCATTCTGATTTTAGTGTAAAGTATAGATCAGATATCGCCAGGCTCATTTCTTACAGATGTCTGTCCAGAAAGCTCTCACTGATAATTTGAAGTAACAGTGTTTATTATTTAGTAAGCACGTGTGAGACACTATTGTCAGAACTTTACATTTATTATTTCTTTGAATTTCCTCAAAACACCTGAGATTGCACTGGCCTCTCTCTCTTTCACTGTCGCAGAAACTGGGCTCAGATGGGTTAGGTAACTTGAGCAAGGTCACCAGTTGCATGGCTGGAATTTGAGCCTAGGAACTGGCTCCAGTGCCCAGGTTATTAACAAGTATGCTCCATTGTTTGTGTGAGTGCTTTTTGCACGTTTACTTGATTCACACTTCAGCCTCCAGTGGCAACCTAATTGCTTAAGAACCCAGTTCCCTTTTTTACCTCGTTCAGGCCTCTTTCTCAGGCCTCTTTCAATATCAAATTTCACTGGAAACCGTAGCTTTATATCTGAGAAAGGCAGTACTATTCAGCATTCTGTGGTTCTTTATATTTAGATCTACATTTAAATAGTCTGGTCTTTCTTGGAAAACAGATGTAAAAGTATATAGGGTATATACATTGTTCCAGCCAGCTAGAATAATTTTTTTGTTAAACTGATCTTGTTATTAAATGCCTTCAAAAAAATCAGTCTGTTTCATCTGGAAACAATAGTAGCAAAACAAAAGTCAAGGTTTGTTCTGGAGTAAATCTTCTCTCTTAATTATGTCATAGTAGTAATAAATGACTAGTAGCAAGCAAAGATGTTTATTCTTTATAGACATAAATAAATCCAATCTTGTCATTATCCACTGTGCAGCTGGGCAAACTCCTAAGATCATATTGCAAGATACACTATTGAAAATGTTACACATACCTACCTTTTAGACTTAGATGCAAAGTTTTCAGTTCCTCTGAAAACAATTAAGTGACTTATATCTGTTATTTTAAATATTTCAGTTAAAACGTGGTATTTTTTCCAAGGATGTTAGCATGCTTTTGACTTTTGTGCAGCTTGATATTGGTAATTTCATGTGTAACATAGTAATGTGCTGTAAGGAGCTTTTGTAAATTGATCTAATTTCTTATTTTCTCTTTACAGGAATATATTAAAGGAATCTGTGAACCAGAACTAGAAGAAAGAGAATGTTACCCCAAGGCCATGCACTGCATTTTTGTTGGGGCACAGAGCCTGTTTCTGAAGAGCTTGATTCAGGACACCTGTGCCGATCTCTGCATTCTCGACATCGGTCTTCTTGGCATCAGAGGAAGTGCCGAAGCTGTGGTCATGGCTAGGAGTCACATTCAGCAGTTTGTAAAGCTCTTCGAGAATAATGAGAACCTACCCAACAGCCAAAAAGAATCAGAGGTAAAAAGGGAATTTAAACAATTTGTTGAAGCTCGTGCAGACAGTTACACAATGGACTTGTTGATTTTACCCACTTCCTTGAAAAAAGAACTTTTGGCACTCACCCAAGGTGAGGAGAATCTATTTGAACCGGGAGATGATGATGTAATTGAAATTAGAGATTCTAAACAAACAGAGTTTACACAGAATGCTGCCACAGGGCTGAATATTTCCAGAGATGAAATTGTTTTGCAGGAAGAGGCAAGAAATAAAGCTGGGACTCCTGTTTCTGAGCTTACAAAACAAATGGACACAGTCTTTTCTAGTTCACAAGATGTACTTTTTGTTCCAATAAATGGTGTAACGCCAGATGAAGAGGCGCTTTCCAAAGACAGAGTTTGTCACAAAAGGAGGTTTTCTGATTCTGAAGAAAGGCATACCAAGAAACAGTTTTCTTTGGAAAATGTTCAAGAGGGAGAGCTTTTACATGATGGTAAGACATTAGCTGGAAGTGTAATCATTGACCTATCTGATTCTTCTACTGATACCGAAAATTTAAGTCCAGATGTAAAAGACACTACTGAGGAAATGGAATACAACATCCTTGTAAACTTTTTTAAAACCATGGGCTATTCCCAAGAAATTGTAGAAAAGGTCATTAGGGAGTATGGGCCATCTACTGAACCATTATTACTCTTGGAGGAAATTGAAAAGGAAAATAAAAGATTCCAAGAAGACAGAGAATTTCCACCTGGTACTGTGTATCCAGAGACCAAGAGAACCAAAAATAAAGGTGTTTGTAGCAGCATAAATGAGCTTACAGCAGATTCCACTCCAAAGAAAACACAGACTCACACACAGCAAAATATGGTAGAAAATTTTTCTCAGTTACCATTCAAAGTAGAATCGAAACCATGTACCTCAAATTGCAAAATTAATACTTTGAGAACGGTGCCAATAGAACAGAAACAAGAAATCTGGAGTTCAAATCAGAACTACATTTGTAATATAGACCTTGAAACTGATGGCCTTTTACCCTCTCTAGCCCCTTCAAGTCCCAAAGAAATTGTCAATTTTGTTTCAAGAGGAGCTTCAAGTCACCAGCCCAGAATTCCAGTTTCTCCTGAAAATGGTGTGCAGCAGCAAGCAGAACCCTTGCTTCCAAATAATATGAAGTCTGCCTGTGAAAACCGCTCGAGGTGTTGTACCTCTCCTCAGTCTAAGCCAAATTGTCCACCCCTTTCTCCACCAATGCCGCTGCCCCAACTGTTACCTTCAGTTACTGATGCAAGGTTGGCAGGACCTTCTGAGCATATCGATTCCTCGGTTACTGGAGTTCAAAGATTTCGAGATACTCTGAAAGTGCCCTACAAGCTGGAATTAAAAAATGAACCAGGGAGGACGGATTTGAAGCACATTGTTATAGATGGGAGCAATGTTGCAATTACGTAAGTCCACTCTCTTCAAATTATCGTTTTCAGTAGGCCTCTTAGCCATGTCTCAGAATTGCATGTGTTTGTAGAACTATCCTGTGCGTCTGTGTAGTTGACCTATAGCCTTCCCTGACAGAAAGAAGAAAACAGCTGATTGGGAAAGTTTTGTTATTCCACCCTCTGGCATCGTATAAACTCTTCCTTCACTCTGCTGAACCTGTGTTTCTGAGAGCAAGGAATGATAGAAAACTTGCCTTTTCACATTGCGTTTCCCAGTGATAAGCAGTAAAGGGACTTTTAAATCCTTAGGTTCTTAATGCCATGAACACCATTAGGTTTTGAATACAAGGATGAAGCTTAAGACAAAAAAGAGATTTTTTCTTTTTATGTACAGCATGCCAGGTCTTTAGCCATGTATGTGCAGGGATAATAGGTGTGATGTACTTCTGTTATACTTTTGTTGATAGAGTGATAGCAATTTCCTTTCTAAGGAAGTTCTTCAGTTTGGGCTTCTTTATGGGCCTCTGCTCCTACTAAAAGTTTGTATATTTGTTTTTAGTAAAAGGAGTTAAATGATCGTTTCCATTTAGCCTGTCTTGGAACCCTCTTAGGATTCTGATTTTATACTTCCAGTGTGGGATTGGATTTGTTCTCTAAGGGGCGGTTTGATATAGTGACTAAGGAGAGTTTGGGGGTCAGAGAGTCTCCACCTCACTGTGGACCAGCTGTTTGACATCAGGCAGGTTTCGGCCTCCTGAGTTTCACTTGCTACAGCCTTTTGCCCTGTCCTAAAGGACATCTTTATCACGCCGTTTCAACAACTGCTAGGTAGTCTCCCTCCAGTTTTCAAAACCAGTTACTCCACTGATTTTGAAGAAGTCTTCAAGGTGTAGCATTTAAGTAGCTGCAGTTCAAGAAATGGGCATGGAAGGTTGGCAGGACCTTCTGACATGGAATGAAGTCGTTGAAATACAACTGGCCCTTTAACGATGTGAGGTTAGGGGGCACCGACCCTCTGCCCAGGCAAAATAACTTTACCATTCGGCCCTCCATAAAGCTGTTCTGCGTCCTCAGATCATACAGTACTGTAGTATTTACTACTGGAAAAAAATAATCCACGTTTAAGTGGACCTTGAAGTTCAAACCTTGTGTTGTTCAAGGGTCAGCTGTACTTTTCTGAATTGCCGAATGTTTATGTGACCTCTTTCCTAGGAGTTCTAAAAGATCAGTTAATCCCCTGATTTTTCAGGAATACTTGATAAAATTGAAAAATAAAGTGAATTTTATTATTAAAATACGCATTTATTATGTATGCGTTATTTTTTGTTTTGTTAATTTTTTTGTTGTTAGAATTTTCAAAGAAATTCACAAGAAGATAATAGGATGAATTCCGTATTGGTTTCATTTGGGATCCGCATGTGCCCATCACATACGTGGCCCGTCTTGTTTCATCATTTCAAACATTGTTTCACCTATACCCCCACCTGCTGCCTTTCACCCATTTTGAAGGAATTCTCAGATATTTCATTTCCATCTATAAATACTTTAGTATCTGTTTTTTAAAATGCAGGGATTCTTTTGATTTTTATTTTTTTGAATGGTGCTGTACTTTGCTGTCAAAAAAAGAAGAAAATGGCCAGCATTTCATATGTTAAAGTTTGAATATAGGCAGTAAAAATGTGTAATATACTTGTCTCCATTTCCAAATAATACTGTTTATTGTCATTTCACTTTGCTTTTTGGCAGTTCTTTTGGGGGAAACCCAGCAAATGACCCACAGCTGCATAGCATTATCTAAGTAAAAATGTAAAGTGCAATTTCAGTCAGTCACAGTCCAAGCCCCACAGTAGTTCCTCCTTGTTACAATTTTTTGAGCCAAATGATGATATAAAATTTAGGTCACGATTATGAGTAATATTAATCCTTTCTCATTTTTCTGTGTATGGAGAGATTTCCCAAATTGGTGTTCAAAGACTAAGAAATGCAAGTTAAGGTAGAATGAGCAGTGATAATGACACTTTTAAAAAACCTTTATGTGGTAACTAGTATATTTCTCAAAGGGGTCACTATTGGAATTTAGAGTGGCACTGGCTATCCAGGACAGGGTGTTTTGCATATCTAGTCCCTCCTACTTTGCCCGTACTGCCCCCTGGCCATTGTGACACCCCAAAACAGTGTCACGTATTTCCTAACACCCTTCAGTACAGTACCGTTTCTTTTGAAAACCGCTGAATTAGTGCACTAAGGGAAACCATAAGCTGCTTATTTGAGAGAGGATTTCGATTTTCTTTGAATTCACAGGTGTCTCAAAAGCAACTCTTTTACAAAGTATGTATTATCCTAAGAAGACAGACTTATACTTAATTTGATGTAGATTGCTCTGAAAACATCAGTAATTAAAATTAACTCTTACTCTGGGAAGAAACTCTTTAATGGGTACAGGGTTTTATTTTGGAGTGATGGAAATGTTTTGGGATAAGATATAAATGGTGGTTGCACAACACTGTGAATGTACCAAATGCCACTGAATTGTTCACTTTAAAATGATCATTTTATGTTATGTGAATTTCACCTTAATTTTTTTAAGTCAGAAAAAATTATTCTAAATCAACTGCTTCAATATTATATGTGAATTATAGACTATAAATTCCATAAAAGAAGCGATGCGTGTCTGTTCTGTTCCCTGAACTACCCCCAAGGTCCATGGTGCCTGGCACATAGTAGCCACTTAGTGACGATGGCTTGAATGAATCAATGAATTAAAGACTAAGAAAGATTAGGATTGTTTAAATGATTTTTCACCACCCATTTATATTGCTATTCCAACTGCTATTCTACTAATCAATTTGGGTTACATTTGAACAAATATTTGGAGTCTTTTTTTTTTAATAAATTTATTTATTTTATTTTTATTTATTTTTGGCTGCATTGGGTCTTTGTTGCTGTGCTCAGGCTTTCTCTAGTTGCGGCGAGCCGGGGCTCCTCTTAGTTGCATTGCGCTGGCTTCTCATCGCGGTGGCTTCTCTTGTTACGGAGCATGGGTTCCAGGCGCACGGGCTTCAGTAGTTGCAGCATGCGGGCTCAGTAGTTGTGGCTTGCGGGCTCTAGAGTGCAGGCTCAGTAGTTGTGGCGCATGGGCTTAGTTGCTCCGCGGCATGTGGGATCTTCCTGAATCAGGGCTCGAACCCGTGTCCCCTGCATTGGCAGGAGGATTCTTATCCACTGCGCCACCAGGGAAGCCCCCAAATATTTGGAATCTTAAAACAAACACTTGTTATGTGTCAGGTGCTCAACTTTATCTTTTAAAATATCATCTTCACACCAGTTGTGTGAAGTAAAAATTAATCTGTAATGTATATAATATGATATGGCCTAAAAATCTTGTCCAAGATTATGCAGATATGAGATTTGGGCCCATGATTTTACTCTCCAGAGCCATCACACACCCTGCCTCTTCCCACAGAAGCTGAGGTTGAATTTTTAGGCCTTGACAACATTGGATACCTAAGTCTTGAGTTGCTCAGGCACTGCTGAGTAAACCTCGCTAATTTGACCCAGCTAGTTGAGGAAGTAGTTAAAAAGGAAATTTGAGTTCTTAAGCAATAGGTTTGAACCCCACCTTAGAGTCATTCAGGCCCACCCATCCCTGGGTTTCTGCAAAGCCTTGTTTATTTGTCTGTCCAGTGTGGTGTCTGCAGTTTCTAACACACCGTGAGAAATGCCAAAATACCCTACTTAATGCTGCTGATTATGCACATCTCTACTTGGTTTTTCCCATTTGTCACCACGAGTGAGTCAAACAATGAGTAAATGGAAATTGTTTGTGGTGTGTGGCTAGGCATCACCATGGAGGCCAGATAACACTCGGTCTCTGTCAGTTTGAAACTTCAGCATAAGAGCACCTGACTTATCTGTGTAGATAATTTTCCATGTAGATGAGGTTTGTCCCTTCACTTGCCTCTACATTTTAACCATTTTTCATGCTAGTCTTTCTATATCAGGGTTCCATGGCTATTTTTATTAAGTGGAAGCTATAGAAAGGGATTCTTCTTTCCTGGGTAACTCAAAAGGTTTCTCACTCTTTTCCCGCACCACTGCCCTGTCTTGGTTCTGTGATGGCCATGAGTGTTTATCAGGTATTTATTTCTCACCCACCTCCTCTCTGCTTTGGGCCCTCTTTCTAGTTGACTGTCTGCTACAGTATGGAAAGCAACCAGATATTATAAGTTGTTCCCAAGTTTATGGAAACAGGAGTTTAAATCTCCCTTGAGAGCCTGCACATCTGGCTTCTCAGGCTTAATATCTGTTAATTCTATGTTTGGATCTGCGAACCCCAGAGCTTTGGCCTTCACAGACGTAGAGAGGTGTTATTGTATGTATACCCTTTGTCTCTGAGTCTGAAAAGACCACTGGTCTGAGTTTACCTGTCAGCAAGTTGCTCTGGTTTGATTGCAGAGAGGCTAGGAGACAGCACATTTTTTGCCTGGTCAGGGTGTGAGAGTAAAAATAGGCAAGGTCAAGGACACTTCGTATTATTTTAAGGTCAGTAATTTGGCTCCACTTGATTTTGTTTCTGTTGTTTTATGGATGAGTCCATTTGTTCTCTACCAGAATTTTGAACTGCTATTTATTCCTAAAACAGCCCTAGAGATTTTTCAGGGTATTAAAAATGATTTGATCTTATCACTGAGGATAACTAACCCTTTGGAAATTTGTTTTAGTGCTAATGATTCTAGAAACTCCACTTTCCCCCTCTAAGCTTGTGAGGGGTCCAGGGCAGCAGAATTTTGTCTGTCATTTCCCTCCTTTTCCTTAGTGACCCAAGGTAATGGACTGGGGACTTTATTTCCACCCAGTTTCTACTGTTTCCATCAACAGAAGCATTTAAGGAAAGGAGGAGAAAAAGAGTTCATACACATTTGTGTCTGATGAATAAACTAAGAAGGCACTTTAAGCTTTTTTAGTGCATTTATCTCAAGGGTAAGACCCCCCTGTACAAAAACCACCCCCCCGCCCCAGTAATAAATGTCATATTGCTACATTCTTGCCATATTTAAATGCTTTTTTATAAATAAACCACTGCTAAGTTATTTCATCAAGAATGGGTTTGTTTACTTGCATACGTTTTCTGGGGTATATTTGATGCCTGTGCAGTCTCTTATTTATGGTTCACTGAGAATGAGAGTGGGCTTTAGCCTCTAAAAGGAGGCATTTCTGAGCCACTCTTCTGGACTTTAGATGTTTCTTACAGGTCCAGCCCATTCCTGCTCCATGAGAATGTAGATTTAGTTGGGGACAGTACCGCTGAGGGGGTAGTTGAAAGGGCACTGGCCCAGGAGTGAGGAAATGTCAGTCTAATCCCAGCTCATCCACCCTCTGACAGTGCAAGCTGGGCAAGTGGCTCTGTCTCTCAAGAGGTGTTTCATTCTTTTTATCTCTAATGTGACTTTAAATGCATTCCTAAGTTCTGTGGTTCTGGTGCACAGTACAAGAGAGCAAGTCAGAGAAAAGAAGAGGGATGGTTGAGGGCCTGTGTCTAGAGACAGCTTCATAGAAGAAGAGTGACCGGCCTTGGGTCCTGAGGGCATTCGGGGAGGAGGTTTAAGAGATAAGAAAAAGCTCAGAATCCAGGAAGAGTCAAATGGCAAGACCACCTGGGCCAAAATGCAGAGTGTGATGACCGGATGGTGGTGGAAGCAGAAGGTGTGCTTTGGCCAGATCCCCTCTGACTAGTCAGGTGTGGAGGCGCCCTCGAAGCCAGGCACTGGATTTGTGTAGGAGAATGATGCTGTAGAAGGCCCTGAGCAGAATCAGAGACGGCATGGCTGCATTTCAGGGTCAGTCTGACTGGAGTCAGTGCAGGTGGGTTAGAATTAGCAAGGCCTGGGGGTGACTTGGGACACTTTGTGCCTGAGGAGGTGGAGCTCCAAATGAAGGAAGTACCTGCCAAGTGGTTTTGAGATGTGAGAAGACAGGACTGAAGATGCAGAATTTACTGTCATTGCATCATAGGCGATCGTTGAAGCAGTGAGGACAGTTTATGCTAATCTCAACTGTAACATCCCAGGGATTTCTCCCTTTTTCTAATACTCATGAGTAGACAAATGGATTACTACCTGCAAAATTTCAAACTTTTAAAAACACTTTTTAAATAAAACCTTTACTTTTACTTAACTGCTGGAGAATAAATTTTAAATATTTTTCTTCTTTTCTTTTGAAATTTGTTACCAGGTTTTGGGGTGGGGAACAGTTTTTAATCCTCTATACCAGGGGTTACAAGTTAGGGGCCAAATCTGGGCACCACCTGTTTTTATAAACATGGAATTTAGCTACACCCCCTTACTTACGGTTGACAGTTCAACCGTGGGGCAGCAGACAGTGCCTGGCCTTTTGCAGAAAAAGTGCACTCAGTCATGTTCAGTACTGTCCCGTGTTTATTTTCTGCCTGCTTTCTGCTTCGTTCAGCAAAATCACAGCCATGGCCCCCAGGTAGTTTCATTTGAGCCTTGCCCTCAGCTTGTTTCCTGGAAGCTGTGTAAACTGAGTCACTTTCACAGTTCTCCAGAAAGTGGATGCAGCCCTCCCGGAGCCACAGGCATTTGCGAAGCCTTTGGAAGTTGTGGTGGTGAGGACCGTGTCATGGAATAGTTCTGATCGCAGCTGCTTCTGCTTCAGCAACAAATTCCTTCATAAAATTCATAGAACATTCTTAGAGGCCCGTGGACTAGGTCTCTTTATCTGAAAACAAAAATAAAAGGTGTCATAAGGGCTTCCCTGGTGGCGCAGTGGTTGAGAGTCCGCCTGCCGATGCAGGGGACACGGGTTCATGCCCCGCTCCGGGAAGATCCCATGTGCCGCGGAGCAGCTGGGCCCGTGAGCCATGGCCACTGAGCCTGTGCGTCCGGAGCCTTTGCTCCCCAACGGGAGAGGCCCGCATACTGCAGGAAAAAAAAAAAAAGGTGTAATAAACAAGTATTGCCCTGAAGCTAAAACTGCCTTCTATCACAAAAGCACACTCATTTAAATCAGCTGAATAAAATACAACAGAAATCAGAGCTATTAAGAATCCTCCCTCCTATCATGGGTCCTCTCTTGGCTTTGCAGAGCAGCAGACTATTAAAGGAAATTATTAAATTAAATAATTAATTATTAAATTAAAATGATCATGGTGAAACTTAACATACTTTAAGCATGCTTTAAACTGAAATAAATTTTACTTTTTCTCATATAGCCATGGTCTGAAAAAGTTCTTTTCTTGTCGTGGAATTGCGATTGCGGTTGAATATTTTTGGAAGCTTGGCAACAGAAACATCACTGTATTTGTCCCGCAGTGGAGAACAAGGCGTGATCCTAATGTCACAGGTGAGGCAAACTGATTTTTCCAGATTACTAATTAGGTATTTAATAAGTTGGCTTGTAATTGCAACACACACTATTTAGAATAGAGTCATGTGTAGCAACTTTAAAAACAAAACTGTAAATTCTTTGCACCCAGTAAAAAAAAATCAGTTGAAGAGTGTTACAGCATAAGAAATACTTGGGGGAAGGATGGAAAGTTAAATAGCTGTTTATATAGAAAGTTATATTAGACTTCATTATATATCACAAAAATTTTCTTTGACTTTCTAAAAAGTTGATTAAATATGTCTTTCTAGTAGCCTGGGTTTCTTACTCTTTAAACAGTATTTTTGAAAATGGCCATTTGATAAACTTGGAACCCTCCAAGAGAATGTCTTTTTAACAGCCTGCTTAATAGCTTAATATAAGTCACTTATGTTAATTGTATGGTACTGTGTGGCTGACCTGCAGGCCACACACGAAAGATTTGAACTTACTATAAATCCTTAAGTATTCCAGAGAAGCTTGAAGTTTTTTGTTTCTTGGGTCGTAATAGGAAAACCAGTGAAAGGGCTATGCCAGGCAGCTTAACACATCAGATTACCTGGAAATAAAAGGTAGGTTGGGAGGAGGAAGCGTGAGAACAGGACTCACCCAACACATTTACAACAGGAAGTAAAACTTAGTCACTGTTGAGGTGGAGATGGTAAAACCACATTTCCCAAGTATCCCAACTTGCCTCACTCAGGGGAATGTATTCGTCCTAACAGAAGGTACTTGAGAAATGAGGCAGATCCACTCATTTCAGTTATTTTTGCAGTAAGATCCCTGTAAGAGTCTTGTAAGCCTTATGTGCTGTGCATTTCTAGAATCATAAAGACACCATGTTTGGGCACTTCAGCTTAAGTCAGTGGTGAGTACCATTGTAGGGAATGTAGGTGTGGGGATCTTAGATTCTGAGCTTTTAGCTTCATTTTTGCCCATTACTCGTTTGTAGCTTTGGCCCTCCTTTATCTTCTGTCACAACCCACTCCCATGAAAATCAGTAAATATTTGTACAGATAACAGAGAGAGGTTAGATAGGATGCCAACCAGAGGGAGATTTGACAAACTCTTGGAATAGAGACCAAGCCTGCCTTTCTTGGGATCCGGACAGAGCAGTTTGTCTGCTTCTACTGCCATCACTCTTCCTGTTCCCACCCCTGCCCTCCCTCCCAGGGACTCTTGCCCTTACTCTCTTTGTCCTCTACTGCTTATAATGTGGCTGTGAAAAAGTTCTTAATGGTAAGATCCATTAATATAGGTTTATGGTTTACTCTTCTTAATTTAAGAAGCAAATGAGTTGAACAGTTTTAAGTTTAAAAAAATAGCTAAAGTCAGTTTTTATGTTATATTTGTCTTAGTATATGTCTTGCTTGATTTTTTTTCTTTCCCTTCCATCCCAGTAAGTTAGTAACATTGAGTCTTCTTGAGTCAATAGAAAAAGGGTTTCCCACAACTCTCCAGGTGAAACATTTGGGAGTGCTTTCATTTATTTAAATATCTGGGAAGATAGCCTTTTTCTGAATGTGTATTCAACTTATTCCATGAACAGAACAGCACTTCTTAACCCAGCTCCAGGAGCTCGGAATATTATCTTTAACTCCTGCACGGATGGTCTTTGGAGAAAGAATTGCTTCTCATGATGACAGGTATGAAAGGCTGGTTTCCTTTCTAAAGTGGGTGTGGGGTGGTGAGGGGCCAACCACCTGCTCCACCGGACAGTGGACACACTTGGCTCGGGTTTGAGAATTTTAACATTTATGGTCATTAAGGTTACACATTCAGTGGTCTTTGCTGTACGGTTTAGGAGATTACCAAAGAAGCTGCTGAGTTAGAATTTTTAATAAAACATGACTGAGAATCTATAAGTAAAAGCAGATATTGAGTTTGTAGTCTTTTTGATACTTCCTAAAAGTAATGTTTGTCTTGTCCTAGTGTGGCAGCCTCAAGAGTGGTTTTCAAACATTCCTCTGTCTCCTGCTGGTTATACTTGGCCAGTGACTTAGTCTGTCATTGTGATGCCTGAGCCCTCAGTATTTCTTCCACGTCATAGAACATGGTCTCAGCTGCCCCTCATGTTATAGGAATAAGCTGCATTTCTTAGGTTGTTACATTGCTCAGAGAACAGGTGCTGAGATGACAAGTGTCTGGGAACCTAAACAGTGGCTGCCTGTTCTTTCCTCTCCTGCCCTCACCCTCTTTCTTTCTCTCTGGCCTCTAGCACTTAAGCCCCCTAGTGGTTTAGCCTCAGCGTTCTACCACAGTGCTCCCCCACATTGAAGACAGTGCTTAGCTTGTAACCCAAGGTAGTGAGTGATGGTCAGATGGGTGAGAGCTGAAAAGAGGGGCTTAGCAGGGGAAGGGGACTTGGGGTGACAGCGGACATTCAGCAGAACGTCCAAAGGGCCTTCTCACTGACAGCCCCTTACCCTTCACCAGGCTGGTATGAGAGACCAGATCTGATGGGGAGAGTCAGGGAGTGGCATGAAGAAGAGTGTGAGAGGGGGCACCTTTGGGCCGGGGCGTAGGTGAGAAGGTACTGGGAGAGTGGGATGGAGGGCCCACCCTTGCTCCAGCTCTAAGATACTGGGTAGGGACCGTGGAGTGCTCAGGTGAAAAGGCAGGTCGGACCGCCAGGCTCGTGAAGAACCTTCAGATGCTCTAACGCTGCAGCTTCATTCTCACACCAGCAGAAATTGAATGCATACGCAAGTGTGTAGGCTAGGCTTTTGCTTAATTTATATGGGTCTCTGGGTTTTTAGCAGATGTGAACATGAGTCCTGATGCACAGTACATGCACGGAAGCCCTTACTACCTATTTTTGTTAATACGTCTGGGCAGATATTACCACTTACAGTTCATGTCAGTTAGAAATAATTTAAGATACTTATTAATAAATCCAAAATGCTAAATCATATTTACTTACCAAGCAAGGTTTCCTAAGATTTCTGAAACTAATGAGGCTTGTTTTTTAATCTTCTTTTAAGTACTCACTACTTATTAATAAAAGCAGTTGTTTGCACCTTTAATTCTAGTAGTGATTCTCTTACTTTATTGTTTGATTATCTTTGTCTACATTGCCTCAGGCAAATGTGGTTATCCTGATTAGGAGATAAAACTCATATTATCCTCACAAATCTCTCATTAAGAGGGCTTGAACATGAATAATCTCCAACAATGAAATAGAATTCTCCTTAATATTTAATTCTTAAACTCTTTGATTACCATGTATCTTTTCATAATTTGCATTTGAGTGGATCTATAACTTGGACTAAACTGAATGGCAGTTCTGGACATCTCTTCTTAAGTCAGAGCAGAAAATGTGAATTTAGGCATGAAAAGAAACATTGCGAGGCTGACTGTGTCAAGCAGCTACTCTTAGAACCAAAGTACTGTAGCTTATCAACTAAAACCCTAACAGTGATTTCACAGGCTTGTCAACTCTTATTCATTCTCTGCTCTAGTCCTCATGCATTATCTTATTACCACCCTTTATTGATAATACAACTTCTCTAGAAAGATGTATAAATTATGGTTGAGATTATTTTGAAAAAGAGTTAGATTGTATGAAAACCAGATCTTCATTTATAATTATTCTAGTAATTTCAGATGTTCAGTATTTCAGATTGATCTTCAGTTGACAGGGGCTTAACTTTCTGCTTCCCAGCCTTGGTTAAATTCTTTGGTGATTTTCCTGTGAAGAGGAAATCCTTTTGTTTTCTTATAACACAGCTTCTCTGAGCCAGGGATGCCTGCCTGCTTGCCCGTTTTAACCACTTTTATATTACCATAGGTTTCTACTACACTTAGCAGACAAAACTGGTGGCATAATTGTAACAAATGATAACTTCAGAGAATTTGTGACTGAGTCAGCCTCTTGGAGAGAAATAATTACAAAAAGGTAATATTTCCTTCTTTGTCTTTGGTCAGAGATGTCTTTTGTTGTTTATTATTTGTTTTGCGTCCACCTTGGAAGCAGTGTCGAGGGCCTAAAGTATCATAAGACTATGCTCCCACTCCACAGGATGGCTGGCCCTTCTGAGTAGGTGGGAGGACTCAACACAAAGTAGTAGCCCCAGCAGGTGATGTGTGACCATGCTCTGGTGCCTACAGGTGTCTTCTGTAGATCAGTTTTCCCTGGCAGGAGGCAAGAGGCACATCGTTGTGGCACAGTTAACTCTCTGTTAACTGTGATGGAGCGGAAATGGCCACCTGACTTCACCTTGCCCTGATGCCGAGGGATACTTGAGCAAGTCATTGGGCCTCCTGACTTTCCTCAGTTATGAAATATGAAGGTTGGGGTTCAGTGACAACTACGAGTTCATCAAGAGGGTGGGACCAAAATCAATATGCTGATTGGGCTTTCACTTTTGGGAGAGGAGAGAGTGTTTCTACTTTTTACTATCTGATGCTTTTCTTGAGCATTTTACCATCTTTTTACCAAGTTTAGTCATCTGTATTGAAAACATGTTGAATATCATCCAAAATAACAAAGTCAGGAGTTTGCAGTCACTGCTGTAAGTTTTTTGTTTGTAATGACACTCTGAATGTGTTCAGCTGCATTAAGATCAGTGAACACAAGCTTCCAGGACTTTCCATTAGCAAGCATCGTCTGACAAGTTACTTAACAAAAAGCGATATCCTTAAGGTAGTGCCAGGGATGAGTCACAAATGCCACAAATCTAAAAAACATACCTCAAGGCTGTGTATATCTAGTATAGCTATTCTACAACTAGTGTAACTACCTACTTACCTCTTTAGGGGTTTCACAGTTGCCACTTGTCTGATATTTATATTTTGTTGAATCATTGGAGGATTTTAGAAAATGATTCTTTGGTTCATCGTTCTAGAAAATGATGCCCAGGTGAAAGTTAATTACTATATGCATTTTGACTGAAAAAACTGTTGTTGATAGCTGAACTCAGAATTGGTCTTTGACCTGGGTACAGTTAAACAAGCCATTAATCTTCTAGTATGTGCTTCTGTTGGATCTGTGCCCTGGGCTCATTGTCAGTATTGGACACTCATCTGTGTATGCATGGAAGGTTTAAATGAGTCGAGACTCAGTCACACACCAACCCATTGCCTTCAGAATTCATAAAACAAGGCAGAAACCAAAGTCCAAGCAGCAAACCAGTCATTTGGACTTTTTTCTTTTTTAAACATTTTTGTAGACTTGATAAATCATGCTCAACTGACCTTCAATATTCTTTCTTCATACGCTGTTTCCCTTTTTTAAAAGAACATCAGTGGGTTTGCTTATGGACTCATTTATTCAAAAATTAAACCTTGGTTGAGCACCTGTTGTATCCTAAGACCGTCTTTCAGTCTTATTTTTCAAAGTTACATTGAAAGTCAGGAGAAGGAACTGCTTCCCAGGCCCAGATAACAATCTGAAAGTCTTGCTAAGAAATGTGAGAGCCAATAGGGTAAAAGTTTCTTACTCTATTGTATTGACCAATATTTATATCCAAAAGAGAAATTAAAATGGTTTAACTGGGGCGTATTTGTTTTTTGCTTTAGGCAGTTAAGCAGCCTTTAATTTTTTTCCTCCAGCACTGTAACTGTTCTCCATGTTGTAGATTGCTCCAGTATACCTTTGTGGGGGACATATTTATGGTCCCTGATGATCCTCTGGGAAGAAGTGGACCTCGATTAGAAGAATTTCTTCGGAAGGAAGTCTTCCTTAGGTATTTCCTTTTCCAGATTGTCTTGCTTTTACAAGTTTGTTTCAGTTCTTTGTGCTTCAGGGCGAGTGCTCTCTCTCTCTAAAGATTAAAAATGGTGTTTTATTTTTTAAAGTAGCCTTAGATTTAGTGCTGGTGAAATAAATGTGGAATGTCTCCCAAAGACCAGATTTTCATTTGTGGTCCTTTTGGTTTTAATCCCAGGAGAGGATGGGGAGCCAGATTTTCTGTAGGTCTAAAAAGACAAAGCAGATTTTGCTAGCGGTCACTTATTAGTGAATGCTGCTTGGGTTCATGGTGTGTGTCTGAATATCTTTTTTAAGTTCATTTTCCCAAGTCATTTGCTTTGAATATTTTATGCTTATATTAATTTATTTACTCTTCAGGAATCACTGCCTGGGGAAGTGTTACTTTCTACCTCACGTAATAGAGAAGCCAGTATTCTTTATTTATCCGAAATTGATTTGATAGCTTAGGTTTTCTTTGTTGTGGATTTGGGTTTTTTGTTTGTTTGTATTTAAAGACATGTTGCTTGCTAGTGGTTGTTTCTGTTTTCAGAATTCTCAAGTAATGGACGCTGTTAACTAAAGTATCCTGTGGGCCTGAGTGGCAGATCATATTCCCCAGTGATAGACCTTTTCCCTTTTTTAAAGTAAAACAGGCTACATTTCTGTGTATTTCTCAGCAGATGTTTGCACAGGGATGCTATGGAGGTCTAAACTGAAAGGAATCAGACGCACAGCTCCCCCAGCTTTTTAAGGCAGTGAGACTGTAGCTGATCCTTTCCATTTATAACAGGATCCTTTGGGGGGACGGGTGGTTCACACAGAGCTGTCTTCTGCACACAAGACCAGCATGATTTCAGCTCCCAGGTCTTGTGAGTCATTTCTCTTTTGAGCCTTTGGGTTTCATTACACAGATGAGGACTTAGTTCCCAAAGGTCCTGCTTCTCTACCGACACCAAGAGAACGGCAGCCATTTTTAACACCTGTTGGATGTCCATATGTCTCATTTTTCTTTCAGAAGTCTGAACTTGGAAATCCTCTGCTAGGCTTTAAGACCTGAGGCCTGTGTGCAAGCATCAAGGCCCATGGGTCAAACAGTGGAAGGAGAGTTCCAGCTCCTTCTACAGCCTCAGCAGCCTGGCAGCAGGGTCAGTCCTGCCTGCTCACCTAATGGCTCTTCACAAAAGTGTTAACTAATTGAATAAGAAGTTAGTAATAGCTCCCCCCACAGAGGGACTGAGCTTTTGAAGTTGGGAAAAGTGTTCAGGCAGCCCCATTTCTCAGCTGCAAGGCAGAGTCAAGTGGGAGGCTTTTTAACAGTACGGACGCTGTATACACACTCACGTGCATTCAAGTTGTGGGCACCAATGTCTCACTCAGACTTGGGGGGCTGGGGAGGCAGCCTCTCTGCCCAAAGTGGTTTCCTTTTTCTCAGCCCTGTCACCCAGGCTCCACAGAGAACCAGAATCTGCAGGAGAGCAGGGCCCTGTTTCCAGTTCTTTTGAAAGCTTCCAGGTGATTCTGGTATACCCTGCTTTAGAGCCAGTCCTCACAGCAGCAGGCCAGGGAGGTGGAGTCGCTCATGAAGAGCTAGCATTCCCTGTCATGACTGATCGGGAATTGGTGTCACTGGCATCCTCACGGGCCCCACTGTGGACAGCTGCCATCCCTGCCTTGGCTGCAGTCTTCTATCTTGCCTTCAGAGGCCAGAGAGCAAGCAGCTCCTTGAGCCTTGGTGTCAGCAGCAGATGTTTAGACAGATTTCTTGTTTATCTCATAACCCAGCTCACCAGGACTTGCTTCCGTTCACAGAGATATGCAGCCCCTACTCAATGCCCTGCCAAATGTGGGCATGTTTGACCCCAACTTCAGAGTCCCTGGCACCCAGGCAGCCAGCACCGGCCACCAGCCTCCAGCCCGGATTCAGGGCACCCCACCCAGCCACTGGCTTCCTCAGCAACCCCGCTTCCCACTTTTGCCAAACCTTCCCAACATCCAGCAGAATCTGCCCATGCCAGCACAGAGATCTTCTGCGGAAACCAACGAGCTAAGGGAAGCCCTTCTGAAGATCTTCCCTGACTCAGAGCAAAGACTGAAAATCGACCAGATCTTGGCAGCTCATCCGTACATGAAAGACCTGAACGCGCTTTCCGCCATGGTGTTGGACTGAAGGCCGTCGGGAACTGGGGCTCTGGGCTGGAGATGCACTCAGTCTAGTATCTGCACGTGGTGGCAGGAAGTGACAAAATGTGAAGAAACCAATTTCCCAGTGGAAATGCTGTTGTAGTGTATAGAAAAAAAACAGATGTTTTGTGTATAAAAAAATCTGGGTTTTCAAAACCAGCTTTTTTCTATATATAAATTATGCTGCTATTACAGATTTAACATTTTCTGTAAAAGGAAAGTCTACATTTTCTGCCTGTTCAGAACTGTTTAATAGCAGTTAACTCTTGAGTGTACTTACATTTTTATGTTTTTTAAACTATTTTCCTTAACGCTGAAAATATTGACAAATGGATATGATTAGCCTTTCTAAATAAAAAAAGAGTTGCTTTCTTAGGGAAGGCAAGACCTCTTATATTTTCTTGAGATGACTATGTCACATCCGCTAACATGAAGTGTGCTCACCCCTCCCAGCCTCCTCTGCCCTCACCCCTGGAATTAGAGTCCCTAGGAGTTAATTTTGCTCCTCTGGGGTCTTTCATTGGAGCCATTTGTGAGAGTGAACAAGTGGTGCCACTAGATGGCACCTTGTGCCTATAGCCGTTGTTAACGACCAGGGAGGGCAAGGTTAGACGCACAGAACATCCAGGCCGGAAGAAACTTGAGAGCTCACTCAGTCTAGCCCTTCCTCCCCTCCCACCCTGCAGAAGAGGGAACTGAGGCTCAGGGTGCCCTCCGTCTGGACGCGCCCAAGTCCACAGCCGTGGACCGGATTCCTCGTCCTGGGCTCAGACACACTCACCAGCCAGTCCCTGACTGACTCTAGAAGTCACATATTAGCTTCTGAAGATACTAGTGGGATGTGAGAAAGTTTAGTGAAGAGCCCCATCATTAGAGTAATTTTGTGTCCACAGCCTTGGGAGACCACCCCCCATGTGAAGTTTGTGCAGCTTTGCCAAAAAAATGGTTTTCTATTCTCAAGAATGACCCAAGCCAGTAAATAGCATTAGTAGCTTCTGTGGGGACCCAGAGCCCCATATTTATTTTTCCTGTATTTGTCTCGCTAGTGTCCTCCTAAGCTGCCCTTCCTGTCTGTGAGTCTTTCTCAGAACTGATATCTTAGTATTGTGTTTTCAGTGTTGCCTAAATTCTGTGTCAGTGAAATACTTTTTCTGGCTAATTAATTCCTAACATCTTTATTGTTCTCTGGACCTTCAAAGGGCTCCGTATTTTATACCTGTTCTCTCCCTAGGCTGCTCATGGTCAGTTTCACGGCTGCCTTGTAGATCACATCTCTCCCGGTCCCCAGAAACAGCTGCCGAGCACTCGGTGCTGGTTTGTTCTTAATGGTGAAGGGACTTAGTTGGCCATGAGCAGACCTAGGTGTCTCCCCGCAGTGCTCCCTCCAGGCGTGTCTGACCCCCGCATCCCTCGAGGGGTGAGTCCAGAGTCCTCCAGGTGGCCGAAGTCGTACTTCAATCATGTTTTCTCTTGGATGCCTGTAAGATGCACCCTACCGTGGAGCCGCTTGTCGGCAAGGGGGCAGGTTGCCCGAGGCACCCAGCTATGCAGTGGAGGTGGAAGACTCGAGGCAGGCCGGAAGGCGACATTAGTCCCAGCCCCTGTGCCTCAGCTTCACAACTGGTGGTTTTTAAAAACAACAGCAGAGGTGTGAGGGCTGGGTCTTGCAGTGACTCTGACCTTTGGGGTCAGGGTTTTGTCCAGCAGCCTTGCCGATCCAGCACTTCTCCTGTTTCAGAGAAGGACCTAGAGGGCATACCTTGATCGCCAGGACTTAGCCACAGGTCTTCCTGGAAGGGGGCTGAGCCTCCACTGATACCAGGTAGAGCTGGCTAGGCCTAGAGGTCAGGAGTTTCCTGGGCTCTAGAAGTGACTTGACCTTTGACCTATGAATTGTGTAAGCCTCTGTGGTCTTAGTATTGTTTCTGAGAGCTCTACCTGCCCCTTTCCACTTCCTCGGCTGCAGGAGGGAAGAACATAGAAGACCAAGTGGGAGGAGTGTCAGAAAAGCATTACTTACTTACCTTGGTAAATGAAACAATTCATGGTTCATTCTTAAATCTATCAAGTTTAGTTAAATTTAATATTTTACAATTCAATTTTCAAATGATTATTTTAAAAAGTCCATTACTTGTTCTCAGGCTCCTCTTAATACTAGGCTCAGTGTTGATGCTATAAAATATTTCTTGATGGTCTACCTCCCGTGGAAGAGTTCTAAACCACCTTGGGAGAGTCAGCAGCAGTGCTTCCTGTAACTCCTTGGGGCTGTAGGGGGCTGTCGTGTGCGGTGGCTCTGCATCCCGTATTCCATGGCATTCCATGGAATGAATGAAGTAGGTGGCAGGGCAGAGGATGCCACCCTCATTCAGTAGACTGGTGTCTGCTGCTCAGAGAGGTTGTCCAGGGTTAAAGAATAAGTAGGTGGTGATGCAGAGTGATTCCTGGGCCTGCATTCTTCCCCAGGCCCCAGGCTGCCGCCTCTGGGAGAAGAAAGACTGGTTTGACCTTTCTGTCAAGTAGCCGGTGTTTGAGACCCTGTAGGCTGCCAGCTGGAAAAACAGTAAGAAGGCCTCTCAGCCATCCTGGATGAAGGGTCAGCATTGTTCTGGCAGGCGTAGCGGGCCATGGCTGTGTCTCCAGGGACTCTGGGGGCCTCTTGCAGCTTTTGGTGTCCGTGAGAGGAGGGATGGTTTTGCTTTATTGCCTGGGCTTATTGTGGCACGTGGGGAATATGATCCACGCATAGAAGCCCCTGAGGCTCTGAGCGCACCCCGCCACCGCCAGGTCCATGCCCCTCCCCCCAGGCCCTGGGCCCGGGCACCACCCCCTCTCAGGCCCAGCCTGCCTCCCACATACCTCTGAGACACCGCGTCCTTTGGAGGTCCCTCCCCAGTTCCGCCTCCCCACCAGCCCTTCCACGTCCCCACCTGTCCTTCCTTCCGTCCGTCCGTCCATCCATCCCTGGGCCCATCTCCTCTCATCTCCCAATGGTAGTTTGTTTGGTTAGTTACTCAGACTCCATTTCTGCATTATCTACCTCTCCATTATTCCCCATGTCCTCCAGATCCTTGAGATTAAAATAACCTGAAAGGAACTCTGTTTGTTGCTATTCCACCACCCCCCAACGCTTGCCACCCTTCACTACCCTGTCTGCAAACTTGGCCTCCACCCCACCACGTGGCAATAGTCTAGGAAAGTCATCGGAGACCGCCCAGTTGCCAAATTCAGAGGCCTTTTCCCAATCCTTAATCTCCGTGTCCACATTCAGTGACCGTAGCGTGACATCGTTGACCTTATTTCCCTATTTTCTGAGATTTCCCTCACTCCTAAACAGTCTTCATCCCTCTTCCTTCTTTTACCTAAAGGCCAGTTCAACAGGTGGTTCTCAAACCTTGGACCAGCTATGGGACTCACAGCGGGGAGGGCAGCTGTTAGTAAAAATGCAGATTGCTGGGCACTACCCCCAGAGATGTTTATGCAGTAGCTCTGGAGTAAAGCCTGGGAATCTGCGACTTCAGCAAGCTCCCTGGATGGTTCCCATGCGGGTGGCCCAGGGACCACATTTTGAGAAGCCCTCACCCTTAGGGGCCAGCACACTTCCCTGACTCCCACCGCCCCTCTTTGCAATGGCTTCCAGTCCCAGCTCCAGCCCTGCCCTTCACGAGTTCATTTCTAGCTCTACCTAGAAGCCCTGGGACATCTTCAGACCCACTGTCCCCCAGACACTGGGCCTGTGTCTGTTCCTTGCTCTCCTTTCCCGCCCCCCCCCCCCCCCCCCCAAAATCTCCTTGTCCACCCTTGTCCCTTTTTGGCCACTGCCCCCCAGTCATGCTCTCATGGCCTCCCTGTGGGCGTCAGAGGCTGACCAATCAGCCCGCCTCTCAGCTTTCCCCCTCTCCCTCCCAGACTCCACAACCGCTAGATTTATCTTCTAAGAACACATTTCTGCACACCCTTCTTCTTGTTCAGTGATCAGTGGCTCTCTTGACCAGAGCGTCAAGTTCAGACCTCCCTGAGCTTAGTATCCTTGGCTGTCCACCTCCCAGTTGTACCTGACTGCCCACTTTGTATAGCCCACCTGCCCACTCACTGCAGCCACCCAATTTCCTCTGTTACCTGTGAGCTCCCACCTCTGAGTGCATCTCTTCTCTGCTAGAAATGCCCTTTCTCCCAAATGGCGTCCCCGCTCAAAGGCCCAGCCCTGCGTCCTCTGTACCCTCGCCTAAAGCTTCTGACAGAAGCAGCCTCATGGCGTTCTGTGACCCCATAGCATTTGTGTCTTGCTTTCGGCACTCGCCACTCTGGCTGGTGTCACCGCAGCTGATTGTGTACCGTGTCTTACCTCCTTTTCTAGACTGTGAGCTCCTCGTGGGCAGGGCTGTCTGTGTTCACTCTCTGTATTTCCCACAGTACCTAGCACAGTGCCTTGCACTTAATAGGTGCTGAATAAAGTCTGCTCAATTGAACTGGAGGATGGTGCCTTCTTGACAGCGGCATCTAGCAGCCAGCAAGGCCTTCAGAAATCAGATTCTCAGCAGTCACTCCTGGAACCCACTACTCTCCATTTTCCCTTCACGTCAAGGCTCTAACACCACCTGGTCCAGGGATGGGCACCCGCCCCAGGCTGAGCCAAGCAGTGTGCTCTGACGTCCTGCCCACAGGTGGCCGGGGCAGACACCTGGCCAAGCTAAGGCCAGTCAGGACCACTCCTTGGAATTGTCCCCTCTGGTGGCGGTGGGGGAGGCTACAGAGTGTCACACCCAGGTCTGTCGGAGGCTGCTTCCTGCCCTGGGTCGGGGGAGGAGCTAGTCTACAGTGGGAGAGAAGCAGAAGCATGACAGCATGATTCCTGGTGGCATGAGTTCCAGGCTCCTGTTGTCATGGAAACCTGAGGGCTCGCATGCCTTTCCTCAGATGTCGAGGTGCCTGTTATCCTGACACACTTCACTCTTTCCTTAAGTTGGGTTTACATCCCTTGAAATCAAGAGTCTTGAGTGAAATACATATCACTGTCCTTACACTTGGCAGATCAAATGAGGGAAGCTCATTGTATCGTTAGGAAGATCCCAAAGACCAGAGCGTCAGCACTGCAGGCGTGTCCCCCCAGTCAGTTTCCAAGTAACCTCAGGAGGCTCCACCCACACCCTCATGCAGGGTGGTTCCTCCCTGGAATCCTCCGTCCTCTTGAGGCTGTGCCTTAACAAATGCCCTGATGTGAATTTCCTTGCTCCGTTGCCTAGCTGGGCAGAGACCAGGCCTGCTTCGTCAGGGTTAGACCTTCCGTACCCTTCCACACGCTCACCGGTAAGAGATCGGTGATGGGATCCTCCTTCCTAGCCCAGGGCTGTCGTGAGGAAGAAATGGGCCAGGAACTGCCTGACACAGAGCCCGCTCAGTGACTGTGGTGACTGGCTCTGCCCAGCAGCGCTATGGGCACTTATGGAACTGTTCACACCCTTACAGATGATCCCAAAGGTAGAGATCTTGTGTCTCCAAAAGCTCAGCGATCTCGTCTTCTGGATTCTGAATGTTCTCCTCTGTCCCTGCTGGCTCACCCAGAGTGTGGTCCAGACCCTCCTCAGAGCCTCGACAGGGCTGCAGAGAGGTCCTGCTGTGACCTGGAGAGGACATCGCTCCCCTTAACAGGCTCGGCTCCCTGGAGAGCCCGTTGGTGTCGCAGCAGAGAGGGAACCAGAGGGACACCAGCGGAGCCGCTGCTTGGCCACAAGATGCGCGGGAAAGCTGATCCCTGGCTGACACAGCACCCGCCAGGCCGGGTCTTGCCTCACCTGCTCCTTACGCCGCTGCTTTGGGGTCTCCATATTGCAGGAGAAGAGACAAGGCCCGGCGATGCTGAGACTCGCACTTCTCAAAGCCCGTGTGTCCAGGATGCAGGATTTGAATTCCCGCAGGCCATTCCACCTCCCCGAGAGGCAGGCTCTGCCAGGGCGACTTAGCAGCCAGAATGGCGCCTGAGATGGACCCCCTCCCCCACCCAGGGAAGAGAATGGAGGGCTCGTGACCCGGGTCAAGGTTGTCAGCCTGCTGGGCAGAGGGAGGCTGTGGAAGGAAGCTGCCTCCCACCTCCCACCTTCCTGAGTAGTGGGGCCCGTGTCCAGCCCTGTTCCTGTGGGAGGACGCCAGGAACACGTTATTTTTTTTAAGTTGACCAGCACTGCAGAAGCGCCGTCCAGAGGAGGCCTGTGTGCACGTCATACCCGCCTTCCTCTTCATTTAAGGGGACGCACAGCAGTAAAGTGACCTTTGATGGGTTTTGAAAACCGAAAACAGCCTTTTTTACAGCTCAGGTTCCAGTCTTGTGACATCTGTAGTTCCAGGGCTGGTGACAGTCATCGGGGAAACTGAGGCTGGGCATGCAGGGATTTGCCCAGAAACTGGGCATCAGTGCCCACAGCCAGTGCTGGAGCTGCAGCCCAGGAGCCCCGGGGCTCCTGGAATCAGCCCCCTGCCACCTCCTCCCACACGACTCCCAGCCACAGACTAGGGCCTTTGGGCCTTTCCCTCCCACCGCTCGCCCCACAAGTCCCCAGGGAGCCCTACTCGCCCCACAGTCTGAAACCCAGTCTGGGGTCAGGCCTGGGCAGGCCTGCCCTCCCCGCTCCCGGCTTCCAGAGAGAGGAGGAGGGGGCCTCCCCTGAAAAGAATGCGCTTGTCTGCCCGCCTGTCTGGCTCCGGGATCAGTCTAGGGTTTCAGCCACCAAAAAAGGCTGCAGGAAGGAGAGGGCCTCCCGCAGCTGGCCTCGAGGAGCTGCAGAAGCTGCTTTGCTCACATGACCTCCCCAGACTAGAGGGTCTCTCAATGACAGCGGGTCCCTCGCCCCTTGCCAGCCCCTCCTGAGGGTACAGCACATGCCCCCTCCCCACCAAGGTGGGCAGGGCACTGGCGCTTCTTCCCATTTTAAGGCTAAGGAACCTGAGGCCCAGCGGTGAGTGGCGGGGGTAGAGCTGGAGCCCCAGCACCTGCATGCTCTGTGTGCTCTCTTGCCAGCCCCTCTCCCCTGTCCCTAAGCCGCCGCTGTGTGCCTGGGACAGTGCTGGGGGAGGGGAGAAACAGCCCTAAGGGGCCTTTCCAAAGCGCCCATGCTCCTCCCGCCCCGGCGGTGAGGGCATGGGCCCTTCTCTGGCACTTCCTGCTGTGTGACCTTGAGGAAGTTATGCAACCTCTCAGATGAGGCTGGTCCCCTCATCTGTGAATGAAGTGAGGATGTTGCCCTCACAGCTGGCGGCTTTCCATCCTGAGGCACATCAGAGTCATCTGGAGGAAGGGCTGCAAACATGCTTGTGCCCAGGCCGCACCCCAGACTAGGGAGATCAGCGTCTGGAACCCCCGGGGATCCCGACACCCTATGAAGAGTTGTTGCCACCGGGATAAAATCCTAAGGCAAGGGCCTGGCACCTGCGAGTCCCTCCCTTTCCTGACACCCCCCTTCAGTCCCACAGGTGGCTCCAGGAAGGGCTCGTCCTCCAGGCTTCATCTGACCTTCAGTGTTTTCCAAATCCCAAGCCCCACAGAGGCAGAGGAGTGCAGAGCTGGGCAGCCAGGGGGCCCCTCCCTCCTGGGACAAGCGGCTGGCACTGGCTTGGTCTCCCCACCCCCAGCCCAGCTGTGCGTCCTCACTGCTGGGCAGAAGCTGGCTCTAATTACCTGGGACACTTCTGAACAAGGACAGAGGGAAGGGAGCACCCGCCGCCCACCAAGCACACGGGCCTCTTTCCACCAAACCAGGGTCTTCCCGCAGCCCGTCACTTGCCCCCGCAGACCCCAGTCACTGCCCTGCATGGCACTGGTGGGCCCTGGGAGCCCAGTAGGATCGGCGCACGCCGTTGAGGACTGGAAGAGTCCGCCACGCAGAGACCTCCTGTTTCACAGGGCAGAGGCCAGCAGGCTTGGGCTCTGGCGACCATCAGCCGTTAGGTGAGGCAAGCCTTGCGTCCAGATCTCATACACTGCCTCCCTGGGAGATGCGGGGTCTCCTCTCAGAGTGTTTCCAGCCGTCTGACACCTCCAGCTTTCTCGCCCCAGACCAGGAACGTGGGCATTGAGGACCAGCCTGAGCATCGCGCGCAGATGGAGGTCGTGCTGAGTGGGGACACTGGAGGGTGACTGCTGGCACAGCTGGTGGGAGGAGGCCCTCGTCTGCCGCAGAGCTGGCGGCCGCAGAGGGGCTGCCTACCTCAGACGTCCCAACGCCCCCACCCCCTGCCACCAGCCTGGAGCCGTCTGCTGCCGCCATCTGAGGCTTAGCGGAGTGATCGTCCCAGCCTAAACCACCCCTGGGGCTCTGCGTCCCCCGTCAGGGTCGTGGTGAGCCCCAGGAAAGTCTGTGGCCTGGGGCTGGCCCTGAGAACCCTCGCAACAGGAAGTGACTTGACAACACGAGCCTCGACCCCCTCCCTTCTCCACAGCACCCTCCAGACTGAACCCAGACCTCATCTGTTTGGTCTTTCCAGGCGTCCGTCACAGTCCCAGCCACAGCGCCCCACCATCTTCCTCCTTGGATGAGTCTCTGCAGCTGCCCAGTGGGACAGGCAAGAATGATTCCCCCACTCTACAGATGTGGAACCTGAGGCAGGCCCGTCCTGTGACCTGCAGAGCCAAGACTTGAACCCAGGTGTCCACACTCCATCCCTCCACTGAATGACTCAGGAAGCCACAGCTGGGTGTCCATGCATGCATTCACTGATGTCAACCTCTAGTCCCTTCTGAGTACTGCATTTCTGCTGGGATGGGCAACGGTGGGGGACCGACAGCCTATTTGGGCGAGGAGACCAGAGACAGAAGTGCGAATGGGGTAAATGGGATCAGCCACGAAGAGAGGGTGGGGCTGTGAATGGAAGAGCGTTCCTGGCAGAGGAACAGCCCATGGAGAGGAAGGCCACAGCAGAGGCTGGAGAGGTCAGGGAAGAGGGTTTGCTGCGTCCTAAGGGATGTGTTCTGCCTTCTTTCCCTGAACTGGGGGCCCGCGGCGGGGCAGCTGGGGTGCACACTCTGCTCTTTGGAAAAGCCCTTCCCAAGCCTGTTCCTGCACCTTGCAGACAACCCTCGCTCCAGCCCTCCCTGGCTCTTGGAACGGAAACGTGGCCTAAGTTTCTGGCTAACCCAGCTCCATTCCTGCAGTGGGTAAAGGGAGTGGCGGAGGGAGGGCACTGCCCGAGGAATCCCTGCTGGGCTCCCCAGGGTGTCTCCTGGGAGGCCCACCGGTCAGCGGCATGTGGTGGCCTGTCACCAAACGGTCACGACTAGATCTTCCCCAAGACTGGGCTGGGCCTCCTCTGCAGCAACACCTCTGGCCCTCCATTTGTCTCCTCCCTGAAGAGCCAGGACCAAGGAGTGATTCCGTCCTGCCGCCTGGGACCGCAGAGTTTCAGGGCTTTCCCTGGTATCAGGGAGACCCACTGGCTCCTCTTTGGGAAAGGGACAAGGTGGCTTTTCTAGGGGCAGAGATTCGTTCCTAATCATGACAGCGTATGAACTCCTTAACTCCTCTGCGCCTCAGTTTCCCATATCATACACTCGGTCACCCCCGTTTGGCAAGATAATGCCTGCTGTCTGCCCCTTATTAATTAAGCGGGCTTAGTTCCTTTGTCCTTTTTTCAACTTTTTGGGAAGAGCACACACATCATTAAATAGACGGCTCACTGAGTGTTCCCAAACCCATTATACCATGTCACCAGCACCCAGACAGAGGAACGGAGCACGTGAGCTTCCGGGAGCCCACTGTGCACCCCCCCACCCCACCAAGGTAACCACGACCTTGACTTCCCATGGGCTTTAAGAAGGCTTCACCCTCCTCCTGTACAGAGCAGACCAGGACCCTTCAAAAAAGGGGGTGGGGGATGGGCTTCCCTGGTGGCGCAATGGTTAAGAATCCGCCTGCTGGCTTCCCCGGTGGCGCAGTGGTTGACAGTCTGCCTGCCGATGCAGGGGACACGGGTTCATGCCCCAGTCCGGGAAGATCCCACATGCCGTGGAGCGGCTGGGCCTGTGAGCCATGGCCGCTGAGCCTGCGCGTCCGGAGCCTGTGCTCCGCGACGGGAGAGGCCACAACAGTGAGAGGCCCACGCATCGCAAAAAAAAAAAGGGGGTGAGGGAGAGAAAGAGAGATCAGAAGGGCCGGCTTCCAGGACTCCTGTGCACACCTGAGCCCTGGAGCTGGGTGGGACCCTGTGTGCCCCGGGGCTTTACCAGCCAGCCCTGCCCAGGGGAACCCAGGAGACACCTCCGGAGAGCAAATCTACAGAGGAGCACTTGTCCATCACTTTCCAAGAAAAAGAACACTTTTTTCTTATCTTTAAAAATTGTATGAGGTCTTCAGAATCACATGCCCAATTGGTGGACCACAGAAAAGTAGCGAAGTTTCATTTTTTTAAAGCTGGAACATTCAAGGAAGAGCCGTCCAGCTGGCCTGCGTTCCAGGGCCTTTTTTCAGTGCCCTGCCTTCCCTAGCCCCTCTCTGGAGGCAGCGCCCCCCTTGCCTGCCTGTCCTCCTGCACTTGGTAATTGCAACCAGCTGTCCAGAGCGGAAACTCACGCTTCCAGGCCCATGCAGGCTGCTATCTGCGTGGCTGTAAGGGCAGAAGTCCCCATCTCTCCCGCCCCCAAGCCCATCTGCTCTCAGGTCAAGGACTGCCCCCCGCCAGTTCTGGTCCCAGCTCTGCTGTGAACTCCCTCAGGCCCGTTCCTTCCCCTGTCGGGGTGTCAGTGTCCCAGTATGTAAAACCAGTGAGTGCCCACACTGCTACTGGACTGGCCCCCTGTGAGACAGACCCATGGACGTAAGAGCACTGAGAGATTTGGGAGGGATAGTTCTCCAGGCATCAGCTCCAAGGCCACTCCTCCAGGAAGTCTCCCAGCAAGGCCCCCTCAGCACATCAGCCTCTGGCAGCTTGTACCGTCTATTCATTTAGCAGCTTCTACTTGCGGCACAGGGAGCACACAGCTGTGAACAAGGTGGCGTAGCCTCTGCCCTCAGGGAGCCGTGGCCTGGGTCCCTTACCCAGCTGGCATCTCCCATTCCTTCTGGGGTGAGTGTATGTGGGTAGTACACAGGGGCTGAGATTGCACTTCTCTTATATGTTTCTGTCAAGAAACTTGGTTGCAAGAACAGACACCCTCTCAACCTGGCTGAAGCCAGGAGCAAATTTATCGGGAGCCACCAGTCCCAGTTCTGGCTCTTCCAGGTCTCACAGGAGTTCCTTGAACAAACTTCAGCCCTCCCCAGGCCTGGATCCCCATCTCAGGATGAGGGGTCGGGGGCTGATCTCTGAAAACTTGTACAGCTCCAATCTTTGCTGATTCTTGGAATCTCTTTTTCTCATCCAGAGAAAAGGAGGTCAAGACCAGGAAGAACAAACTGAGGCTTCCTTAGAAAACAAGCAGAAATTTCTTATAAAGTTAGATGAGTATCTACCCCATGGCCTAGCAGTTCTCTTCCTAGGTATTTACTGAAGAAAATGAAAACATATGTCCACACAAAGACTTGTACAAGAACATCTATAGCAGCCCTGATCGCCGAAACAGGAAGCAACCCAAGTGTCCAAACTAATTGTGGAACATCCATATGGTGGAATATTACTCAGCAGATACTCAGACAATACTATTCCGGCTGTACAGATGATGCGCGCCACAGTACGGATGAATCCCACAGTCGTTACATGGAGTGAGAAAAGCCAGACGAAAAGTACATGCTGCATGAATCGTGTATGGGAAGTTCTAGCACAGACAAAGCTACCCTATGGGAACAGCAATCAGAAAGTGATGGCGAGGGGAGGCCCAGAGGGAACTATGTGGGACGACAGAACTTGTCTTATATCTTGTTTTTTGTTGTTTTTTTTTAAAGAAGATGTTGGGGGTAGGAGTTTATTAATTAATTTATTTTTGCTGGGTTGGGTCTTCGTTTCTGTGCGAGGGCTTTCTTTAGTCGTGGCAAGTGGGGGGCCACTCTTCATCATGGTGCGCAGGCCTCTCACTATCGCGGCCTTTCTTGTTGCGGAGCACAGGCTCCAGACGCGCAGGCTCAGTAGGTGTGGCTCACGGGCCCAGCCGCTCCGTGGCATGTGGGATCTTCCCGGACCGGGGCACGAACCCGTGTCCCCTGCATCGGCAGGCGGACTCTCAACCACTGCGCCACCAGGGAAGCCCTCAAACCTTCAAATTTTTAAATCACTTGTATAGATTCAGAGCAGTTCCAATCAAAATTCCAGCAGGATTTTTTGGTAAAAATTTGCAAACTGATTCTAAAACCTATGTTGAAAAGCTAAAGAACCTAGAATATCCAAAAACAATCTTGAAAAAGAGCAACAAAGTTGGAGGAATCGTACTACCAGATTTCCAGATTTAGTAGAAAGCTACAGAATCAGGACATTATGTTTCTGGCAAAGGATAGACACATAGATCAATGGAACAGAAGAGTGTCCAAAAATAGAATCACACAAATATAGTCAATTGATTTTTCACAAAAGTGCAAAGACAAGTCGATGAAGAAATGATGTTCTTTTCATTAACTGGTATGTCCGTGTGACAGGAGGACTCTTAGGTGGCCCCGCATGACCCTTGCCTCCTGCTGTTCACACCTTTGTGTAAACCCATCCTCTTGAGTGTGGGTGGGACTTGTGACTTGCTTCTAACCAATGGAATATGGCAAAGTGACAAGGGATGTCGTTCCCCTGATTACATCATGTCGCATGAGACTCCATCCTGTGGCAACGTGCTCCACAGCCTCTCCCTGCTGGCTTGATGGAGCAAGTAGCTGTGTTTAGAAAGCCCGCATGACAAGGAACTGCAGGAGACCTCTAGGAACTGGGTGGCCTCTAGGAGCTGAAAGTCACCAGCAAGAAGCCAAGGCTCTCAGTCCTCCAGCTGCAAAGAAATGAATTCCACCAACAATTTGGATGAGCGTGGAAGCAGATTCTTTCCAGTCAAGCCTCCAGATGAGAAGATAGCCCAGCCAGCACCCTGATTGAAGCCCAGTGAGACCCTAAGATGACCCAGCTAAGCTGTGCTCAGACTCCTGGCCCACAGAAACTGTGAGATAATAAATGTGTTTCATTTTAAGCCGCTAAGTGTGTGATAATTTATGATGCAACGTAGAAAATCCATTAGCCAAAAAATAAAACCTCTACCTATATCTCACATCACATACAAAAGAAGTTAACCCAAAGTGGATCATAGGTCTCAGTGTGAAACCATAAAGCTTAGAGAAAAAAACAAAAACACTGAACACAGGTGTATTTGGTCAGACAGTGGCCAAGGTAGGAGCCATGGGGCAGGGTGGAGGCAGTGTTGGAGGGAAGCACAGTTGTGACCCATTAGGACTCGAGGTCCAGAGCTGCCCAAGGTGGCATGGGAATGGCAGCAGCTTCGACCCTGGGATCTTCCTGGCGGCGTCTCTGGTCTCCTCTGGCTCTCAACTGCCCAGTCCTTTGGTATTCTGTAATCTGGTCCAAATCTGATTGGTTTGGCTAACGCCACCCCAACAGGTCAGAGTTCTTTGCCCCAGGCCCCTTCATCGTTGGCTGACCAACCTATGGATGCACAGTCCTGGCTCAGTGCCCACCCTAGTTCAGTTTCCACCCCTGAGCACGGCCAGCCACTGCCACCTCCCAGTGGGGCCACAGGAGGGACACTGGATCATACAGATGCCGTGACTGACACATCAGAAAGGCACATCTCCGTGCCTCGACGCCTCTGCTGCCCACCAAGGCGCTAAGTCCCTTTTGTGCCCACGTTCTGAGGTTCCCTGGAGAGGGACACACCGCAGGCCAGGGATCCCGTGGCCCTCTAGCGCCTCCCACGCCCACGCTGCTGCTGGGCTGCAAGCTCAGGCAAGCTGCAGCTGCCCGGAAGCCCCATCTGAGAAGGCTGGGAAGCCATTCCACCAAGACAGGTGTTAGAAGTTGCCAGGGCAGGGTTGGTGCAGAAAGCTACCTGGGAAGTGCCAGCCCATCCCTTTCTAAGAAGACACTCCTCCAGGGAAATGGGCAGCGCGGCCCTGAGTCACCACTAACAACGGGCACCAAGGGGCCTCCAGGAAGAGTAAATTCACCAGCACTTCTGTGTGCCAGAGACCAGGAGACGGGGAGACTCTCAAGTAGCTGAACAGAGTGGCTTGTGGGCCAAGCAGGCGTCAGCATTTGCGGAGGGAGGAACAAAGGGGTCCTACAAAAGCAGAGTTCCGTGGAGGGTGCTGGGCCCCAGATGAAAGAGGGGCTGAGTTCTACGCTGCCTTGACTAACCCCCAATCAGTCCCTGATGCAGTGCCCCCAACAACCCCCTGCCGTGTCGTTTCATTCGTGCCCAGAGCCCCCAGTGTTCTCAGAGCACTCCGCCATCCTCCCTCCCAGGCTGGTCTGTAGAGTTCAGTCATGTCTGCATAAGCACCGTCTTGGCAGGACACAGTACAAGGATTAGCTGGCCTCCCAACAGGCAGTGGCTGGCGGCAGGGTGGGGTGGGGACCATGACTCCTAGAGTGTCCCAAGGACACGAAAGCTGTTTCAAGAATCACAAAATACAAATCGTAGTTTGTTTCTTCCTGTGGGCTCGTAAAGCCGCCAACATCTTCATCAAGATAGAAAAGTAGAAGAAAGAAAACAGGGACTATGCAGGAGAAGGAGTCACCCAGCGGGCTCTCCCTGACCCCAAACAAGGTGCCAAGCAGGCATCCAACCAGTTCACGATGTGGGGAGAAGACCTCAGAGGTAAGAGACAGGGCGAAAACCTCCAAGGATGGGTGGAGGCGAAGGCCTGTGACTCCCGTGCCTCCTGCGATGTCTCTGTTGCTTGTCATGAGATGCAGGTCGCCATGGTGATGGGTAGAGGAAAGGTCCAACAGAGGAGATTGGGAAAAGGTCTCAAGCGAAGATGCTGGGGGCATTTGCTTGTTTTGTTGTGTACCCCGTGAGCCTTTGTCAACTTATATTCATTTGAGGTGGTCTGAGGACTTTACATAGCCTCCCCCTAGCACTGACCAAGGGCCACCGGGTAACGGAGGCTTCCTGTGTCAGGTGACAAGGGTGATCCAAAATATAAAGGGCTCCATCCTGGGAGGCTTCCTGGAGGAGACACATGTGGGAACGGGTCTGACAGGCTCTAACCGCCCTGGACCTTGGGAGCATGCAGCAGGACAGAGCACTCCAGGTGGTAGGGGCTACCAAGGCCCCTGCAGGAATTAGCAAGTTGTGTCCAATGGCCGGGGAAGAGACCAAAGGATCCTCAGCCAGGGGGAGGAGCTGCCAAGTGGACCAGGGTCTGAAGTTCATCAGCTCCAGTGGCCGTCAGGATCTGCTGCCACCCACAAGGTCCCCAGCCATCCCGGTGCACCTCCTCACTCCCTGTCACCTGCTGGTGCCCAAGGGATTCCTGGAAGCATTGGGATTCTGCCCTGAGGTTGCTGCAGCCTCAGCCCTGAGGTTGCTAGAGGTTGCTGGTCCCTGCCTCTCACCAGCTTCGTTTGAGCCTCGTGCTTTGAACACAGAACTGGGCACACTGCTCACTGCCGGGACAAAAGAGACACAGCAAGACAGGGTTCTGGCCCTCATGGAGCTTACATCCAGTGGGGAAATGAAACAGTACTCACATAAACTTGCAAATAGACATAATGACAGTGGAGCTAGATGCAAAGAAGAAACGTATAGGGTGCTGTGCGCATAAGGCAAGAGGGAGGACGGGAGCAGGGGGTTGGTCAAGGGATCTGTTGCTACATAACAAACTACCCCCAACTGCAGTGGCTTAAAAAACAATAATCTTTCCCTATCTCTCACGGTTTCTGTGGATCAGAACTGTAGAAAGAAATGACCCAGTGCGGATGGCCCGTCTCTACAATGCCTGGGGACTCAGCTGGAGGACTTGAAGTCTGGGCGCTGGAACCATCTGAAAGCTCACTCACTCCCATGTGAGCCTGTCTTGGCGGTTAGGACACTCATGCGGCCTCCATCTGAGGCCCGGGCTTCCTCACAACACGGTACCTACGTTCTAAGAGTAAGCAGCCCAAGAGAAAAAGAGCCGGAAGGAAGCCACGTTGCTTTGTAAGGGCTTCAGAAGTCATACGGTGTCACTTCTACATTTTCTATTGGTCGAGGCAGTTATAAGGATGGAGCCACGTCCAAGTGTAGGAAACAGAGACTCTCCCTCTTGGCAGAGGAAGCATCAATGCCATCTTGTAAGAGCCTGAGAGATGGGAGATATATATATACACACATACATAATATATATAGGTGCGGCCATCTTTGGAAAATAGTGAATACGGTCCCAGAAGCAAGCCTTGCACGATGCTCTGGAGTTAGCCAGGTTCCAGGAGCATTCCAGGCAGAGGGCAGATCATAGGGACTCCTCTGCGGTGGGAAGGAGTTGGGTGTGTGTGAGCACCGAATAGAAGCCCTGTGCTCCTAGAATGAGGGTTTGTGGGAACAGAAAGTGAGGCTGGAAAGGTGGTGGGGGACCAGAGAGTACCGGGCTCTGGGTCCATGGGTGGGTTTAGGTTTTGAGCCTGAGGGCACTGTGAAGCTGGAAGTGACCTGATCAAACAGATGTTCTTTTTTTTTTTTTTTTTTAATATTTATTTACTTGGTTGAGCCAGGTCTTAGTTGCGGCAGGCAGTCTCCTCTTAATTGTGGCATGCGAAGTCTTAGTTGCTGCACGCGTGTGGGATCTAGTTCCCTGGCCAGGGATCGAACCCAGGCCCCCTGCACTGGGAGCGTGGAGGTTTAACCACTGCGCCACCAGGGAAGTCCCAAACAGATGTTCTAAATGCTTCATCATCTGCTGAGTGGAGATGGGTTGGATGGGGTAAGAGTGGATGAATGGAGACAGAAGCGCCAGTGTCCCCTGGGTCTGAGAACCACCTGCCTGGGGGCAGAGGAGCGAAGACTCATCCCATTCAGGGGCATGAAAAAGGCCCCAGAGAAGGCGGGTGGGACTGCCAGGGAGGTGCCAGGCAAAGAGGGAGAGGTGTCCCGGAAGGAGACTCGAGGCAACGTGAGCTAAGAGCTGCCCCGAGAAACCCCTTGACCTGGTGACGAACCTTGTAAAATCTCTATGACAGGGACAAATCCGCCCGAGGCACCCCAGGTAAGAGGAATGCTGTACTTCTAGGCGCTTCTCAATGACATTTCTTGGTCTTTCTAAATAAAATGAAATCCTTTTGGAGCCCCCATTTGCCAGGGTTGCAGAGACCCGATACCCACCACGTCTTGGGGCTTCTTCCCCTGCCTGGAGTTGTGTGAACACTCCAGAACGTTGCCATCTGGATCCACGGGGACGAGGTCTGACTGCTCAGCTGAGGTGTCCCGTGCTGGGGCCCCTGGCTTAGGATGGTGAGGCCCAGCTGAAGACAGATGTCTCTAAACCCAGGTCTGCCGCGGGGTGTGGTTGAGACCGCCAGAGACAGGATGGCCCAACACCACAGCCACCCGAGGGCCAGCTGCTTCCCAGAGCCGTGTCTCCACCGTGGGGAAAATGCCATCTTCTGGGAGTCCAGCTTCCAGTGTTGGGACCCTCCCTCTTCCTCCTTCAAAGCCCACAGCCCATCCCCTCCCCACCTCGGCCGTCCAGCGCAGCCCTGCCAACGAGCACCCTGTTCATCCACAAAGCCTCTCTGAGGCTTGGAAACCTGACGGGCCACTCATTTCCTCCCCTGGGCCTCAGGTGAGTCACACGCCTGACCTCCGCCTTCTGGGGATGCTTGGACATCCTGCAGTGTTGACAGCAGTGGAGGGTAGACCCAGGTTACATGTTTAAGTACCTCATCCTGCTGCATTGCCCTTAGGTGACACGTGGTGAGGCCTCATTTTCCCCAGCGGTGGAGGGAAGGGTTGGCCCAACTGATCTTGCAGGGCCCCTCCAGCCCTGCTGTTCTGAGATTTTGGGTGAAGAGAGCCAATTGCATCAGCAATGGCATCAGAGGGCGCCCCTCCCCCAGGCTGCTGGGCAGGACCCGACAGACAGCCTCTCCAGAGGCTCCCAAAACGGCAGATAGCCACCGCCCAGGGAGAGCTCTCCTCCCAAACAAAGGCTGCCTTTTCTTGTCTTCCCGCATGCGATCCAAACCAAAACCCAACATGCTCTTCCCAGCCGCCTGGCTGCCCCGGCGAATCACCTGCACGGATGCCAGATGAAGCTGCCTTCCCTGGAGTCCTTAGGGATCCCAGCAGACCTGAATCCAGCCGGGAGCCAAGGACGGCTCTGGAGCGGGGAGCTGGGGAGGGATGCTCCATGTCGCTGTCAGGGCTCCGAGCTGGTGGGAGTCTGGCCAGCACACGGCATCACTAAGGTTGGGTGGCAGCAGGGCCCGCCCCATTTCCCTGCCCAAGATGGGGGCAGCTCAGTCTAGAGGCAGGAGCCGGGGCTTCCCTCCCAGGGCAGGGTCTGTCTTCAGCACGGCAGGCCCTGAGCTAGAGCTCTGCTCTGGGCTCCTAGGCAAGCTTCAAGTGCCAGGACTGATTCCCGGGGCCCTGAGCGTGCTCCGAGGTTGGGAACAGCCTCGACATTTAGAGCCCTAGCATCCTCTCTCCTCTTGACCTTTCATTCGTCCTTGTCACCTCCTCCTTAGCGGACTGCTTGCCCCTCTATGTGACTCCCACTCCGCCCTCAACCAGAAGTCACCCCTCACCCACTGCTGCTGCCTGGGGCCCCTGGGGTCTTTCCACTGGGGGACCTTGTAAGTGCTCTTGGTTTTCAGGGCAATGCCAGCATACCCAGACTCTCTCCTGGGACCAAATAACAGCTCCCCACTTATCAGGTGCCTACCATGTGTCTTATGATCAACAAAGTGATGACCACATATGTCTTATGAATCCCCGTTTCACCAAGGAGGAAACCCGGGCTCAGGGGATTAAGTGTTTTACCCAGGAACACACGGTCGGGATTTAACTCAGACCTGTCTGACCCCAGAGGCCATGCATTCTCTCCACTGCACACCCTTTCCTAACTTCACTCCCACCCCTGAGCCTCAGCTGAGTCATAGCCCTCTGCACCCCAGCTGGGCTACTGTGGTGGCCAGGTACCTCCTCTGGAGAAAGCAGCACCCCCTATAGGTCAGGACAGGCCTCCGGGAAGAGCTGTCCGTCAGACAATCCACAACCACCAGTTCCAGCTGGCTTTCCGGTGACTTATCCACCGCGTGCTCTGGTTCCCTCTGATGCTGTGCCCTGCCCTCCTGCCCCTTGGGAGAGCTGGCAGTGGGGAAACGGGACCCACTCTATTCCCTGCACATCGTGAAGCTCTGTTCCTGACTTCCATTCCTCAGATCTGGAAACTGGTCTCCTGTCCAGGCCCCTGTTACTTCTTTTTCTATTTTTTTAAATTTAATTTTGTATTGGAATATAGTTGATTTACCATGTTGTGTTAGTTTCAGGTGTACAGCAAAACGATTCAGTTATACATATACATGTATCCATTCTTTTTCAGGTTCTTTTCCCATATAGGTTATTACAGAATATTGAGTAGAGTTCCCTGTGCTATACAGTAGGTCCTTGTTGATTATCTATTTTATACATAGTCGTGCGTATATGTTAATCCCAAACACCTAATTTATCCCTCCGCACCACATTTCCCCTTTGGTAACCATAAGTTTGTTTTCCAAGTCTGTGATCCTGTCTCTGTTCTATAAATAAGTTCATTTGTATCATTACACCTGAGGAACTTTAAATACTGATGCTCGGGTCCCACCTCCAGAGATTCTGACCCAATTGTTCGGGAGTGTGGGTGTCGGCAGCTTGAAAGCTCTTCATGCGACTAGAGTGTACAGCTAGGACTGAGAGCCGCTGCACCACACTGGAGCTGATCCATACTTATCTCTGTCCCCGGGCGGGCACTTCGGTCTCATTCAGGGTTGGCTGGATGAATGAGGTGACCCCAGATAGTCCAGGGAGCTGGGGTGGCTGCTGCTACTGCCCTGAGATGGGAGGAATACTGCCTGTTCTCTTCTCCTGTTCCCTCTCCCTCTCCCCGCTCCCTCCTTCTTCTTTTCCTCCTTCTTCTTTTAATTAATAAGCTTTCTTAGAGCAGCTTAGGTTCACAGCAAAATTGAGCAGGAAGTACAGAGATTTCCTACATACTCCCTTTTCCTACACACATGCAATCTCCCTACTACCCACACCCCCACCAGAGAGGCACTTCTGTTACAATCAGTGAACCTACAGCATCACCCGAAGTCCACAGTTTACATTGGGGTTCTTTCTTGGTGTTGGACATTCTGTGGGTTTGGATAAATGTATAATGACATGTATCACACAGAATAGTTTCACTGCCCTAAAAATCCTCTGTGCCCTGTCTACTCATCCCTCCCTCTCCTCAACCACAGATCCTTTTACTGTCTCCATTTTTCCAGAATGTCAATATAGTTGGAATCATTTTCAGATTGACTTCTTTGACATAGCAGTGGGCCTTTAAGTCCCCTCTATGTCTTTGTATTGCTTGATAGCTCATTTCTTTAAGAGCTGAATAATATTCCATTGTCTGGATGCACCACAGTTTATGTATCCGCTCACCTACTGAAGGACATCTTAGTTGATTACAAGTTTTGACAACTAAGAATAAAGCTGCTATAGACATCCATGTGCAGGTTTTTGTGTGGACATGTTTTCAGTTCATTTGGTTAAATACCAAGGAGTGTGATGTCTGTGTCTTATGGTAAGAGCATGTTTCATTTTGTAGGGAGACAAACTGTCTTCCAAAGTGACTGTACCATTTTGCATTCCCACCAGCAATGAATGCGAATTCTTGTTTCTCCAAGCATTTGGTGTTGTCAGTGTTTTGGATTTTGGCCATTCTAATAGGTGTGTAGTGTTATCTCATGGCTTGTCTCATTGTTTGAATTTGCTGTTCCCTAATGACTATGATGTCCAGTACCTTTTCATATGCTTATTTGCCATCTGTATATCTTTTTTGATGAGGTGTCTGTTATGAACTTTTGCCCATTTTTTGACTGGATTGTTCACTTTTATTGTTGAATTTAAGAGTTCTTTCTATATTTTGGCTAACCATCCTTTATCAATCAGGTATGTCTTTTGCAAATATTTTCTCCCAGTCTGTTGCTAGTCTTCTCATTCTCTTGGCAGTGTCTTTTGCATAGCAGAAATTTTAATTTCAATGAAGTCTAGATCATGAATTATTTCTTTCATGGATTGTGCCTTTGGTGTTGTATCTAAAAACTCATCACCATACCAAAGGTCATCTAGGTTTTCTCATAGGTTATCCTCTAGGAGTTGATCCATTTTGAGTTAATTTTTGTGCAAGCTATAAAGTCTGTGTCTAGATTACTAATTTTTTTTTTCATGGAGATGTCCAGTTGTTTTAGCACCATTTGTTGAAAAGACAATATTTGCTCCATGGTATGACCTTTGCTCCTTTATCAAAGATCAGTTAACTATATTTATATGGGTCCATTTCTGGGACATTGATTCTGTTTCACTGAACTATTTGTCTTTTCTTTCACCATACCACACTGTCTTGATTACTGTAGCTTAATAGTAAGTTGGGTAGTGTCAATCATCCCACTTTCTTCTTCCCCTTCAACATGGTGTTGCTCTTCTCAGTTTTTGTCTCTCCAAAATTGTCATCTTGACAATATTGAGCCTTTCTTTCCATGACTATGCAGTATTTCTCCATGTACTTAGTTCTTCCTTGATTCCATTATTCAGAGTTTTGTAGTGCTCCTCATATAGATCTTGTACATAAAATATTTTGCCAGATTTATATCTAAGTATTTTACTTTGGAGGGTGCTTATAAATGGCAATTTGTTTTTAAATTTCACTCGTTCATTGCTGGCATATAGGAAAACAATTAACTTTTGTGCATTAACCTTGTATCCTGCAGCTTGTTATAATCACTTATTAATTTCAGGAATTTTTTTGGCAATTCTTTCAGATTTTTCTATATAGTTCTTGACGTCATCTGTGAGCAAAGAGTTTTATAGTTTCCTTCCCAATCTGTATACTTTTTATATCTTTTTTCTTGTCTTATTGCATTAGCTAGACCTTCCAATGAAAGAACATGAATGGTGTGGGGGACATCTTTGCCTTATTCTTGATTTTAGCAAAAAAGCTTTGAGTTTTTCATTATTAAGCATGATGTTAACTGTATGTTTTTGTAGATTTTTCTTATCAGGTAGAAGAAATTCCCCTTTACTCCTAATTTGCTGAGAGTTTTTAATCATGAATGAATGCTGGATGTTTTCAAATGTTTTTCTGTATCAATTGATATGATCATTTGATTTTTCTTCTTTTAGACCATTGATGTAATAGATTACATTAACTGATACTCTAATGTTGAACCATTCTTGCACATGTGGAATAAATCTCACTTGGTCATGGTGTATACTTATTATACATTGTTGGATTTGGTTTGCTATATTTTGTTGAAGATTTTTGCATCTATGTTATGAGAGACACTGTTTAGTGGGGGGTTTTTTGTGTATGTGTGTGTAATGTTTTTTCTGACTTTGACATCAGGGTAGTGCTGGCCTCATAGAATGACTTGTAAAGTATTCCCTCTGCTTCTATATTCTGGAAGAAATTGTAGAGAATTGATATAATTTCTTCATTAAGTACTTGATAGAATTTACCAGTGAACACATCCAGGCCTGGTGTTTTCTGTTTTGAAAGGTTGTTAATTATTGATTCAATTTCTTTTAATAGATATTGGCCTATTCGATTGTCTATTTCTTCTTGTGTGAGTTTTGGCAGATTGTCTCTTTAAAAGAATTGGTCCATTCCAACTAGGTTACCAAATTTGTGGTCATAGAGTTGTTCATAGTAACATTCCTTTGTTATTGTTTTAATATCCAGGGGATCTGTAATGATGTTCCCGCTTTCATTTCTGATATTAGTAATTGTGACTCCTATTTTTCTTAGAAGAAATCAATGGCTAGAGGCTTACTGATTTTATTGATCTTTTCAAAGAAACAGCTTTTGGTTTCATTGACTTTTCTCTATTGATTTCATTCCTGTCTTCAATTTCATTGATTTCTGCTCTAATTTTTATTATTTATTTTCTTCTGCTTATTTTGGATTGAATTTGCTCTTCTTTCTCTAATTTCCTAAGGAGGAAACTTATCTTATTGATTTTAAATCTTTTGTCTTTTCTAATACCTGGATTCAATGCTATAAATTTTCCTTTAAGTACCACTTTTGCTGCATTCCCAAAGTTTTGATAAGTTGTGTTTTCATTTTCATTTAGTCCAAAATATTTTGAAATTTCTCTTGAGATTTCTTTTTTCACCCATGTGTTATTTAGAAATGTGTTGTTTAATCTCCAAATACTTTGGGAGTTTCCAACTATCTTTCTGTTATTGATTTCTAGTTTAATTCTATTATGGTCTGAGAGCAGACGTTGTATGATTTATATTCTTTTAAATTTGTTAAGTTGTGTTTTATGGCCCAGAATGTGGTCTATCTTGATGAATGTCCCATGTGACCTTGAAAAGAATGTAAAATCTGCTGTTGTTGGATGAAGTGGTCTATACATGTCAATTATATCCAGTTGACTGATGGTGCTGTTGAGTTCAACTATGTCCTTACTGATTTTCTTCCTACTGGATCTGCACATTTCCATTAGAGGGTGGTAATGTCTCCAACTATAAGAGTGGATGATCCATTGCTCCTTGTAATTCTATCAGTTTTTGCCTCACATATTTCAATGCCCTGTTGGGTGCATATACAAAAAGATTGTTGTGTCTTCTTGGAGAACTGACCTCTTTATCATTATGTGATGCCCCTGTTTATCCATGATAACTTTCCCTGCTCTGAAGTCTGCTCTGTCTGAAATTAATAGAGTTACTCTTTCTTTATTTTGATTAGTGTTAGAAGGGTATAACTTTCTCCATTCCTTTACTTATATTTGCACGTATTTTTATATTTAATGTGGGTTTCTTGTAGACAACATATAGTTGGGTCTTGCTGGTTTTTTTTTTTTTTTTTTTTTGCCATACGCGGGCTTCTCACTGTTGTGGCCTCTCCCCTTGCAGAGCACAGGCTCCGGACGCACAGGCTCAGCGGCCATGGCTCACGGGCCCAGCCGCTCCGCGGCATGTGGGATCTTCCTGGACCGGGGCACAAACCCGCGTCCCCTGCATCGGCAGGCGGACTCTCAACCACTGCGCCACCAGGGAAGCCCTAATCTGTCTCTTAATTGATGTATTTAAACCATTGATATTTAAGGTGATTATTGATATAATTGGATTAACATCTATAGTATTTGTTTTCTATTTGTTCCCCTTGTTTTTGTTCCTATTTTTGTCTTCTACACTTTTTCTATCTTTTTCTGGTTTTAAGTGAGCATTTTATATAATTCCTTTTTCTCTCCTTTCTTGGAATATCACACTTTTATTTAAATGGTTGCCCTAGAGTTTATAATATATATTTACAATTAATCCAAGTCCACTTTCAAATAACACTATACCACTATATATATATATATATATATATATATATATATATACAAATGCATTTTTGCTTTTGCTTTATGTGAGTCAGAGCTTCTGACCCATGTCACTTTCCTCTTTCTGAAGAACTTCTTTTAACATTTCTTTCAAGACAGTTCTACTATAACACGTTCCCTCAATTTTTATTTGTCTGAGAAAGTCTTAATCTCTTTTTCACTTTTGAAGGATAACTTTGCAGGGCACAGAATTCTAGGTTGGTGATTTTTTTTCTCTCAACACTTTAAATATTTAAATCCACTCTCTTCTTGCTTGCATGCAGAGAAGTTAGATGTAATTGTTTTCATTGCTCCTCTATAAGTAAGATTTTTTCCTCTGGTATCTTTCAAGATATTTTTCTCTATCTTTGATTTTCTGAGAATTAAATGTGATATGCCTAGGTGTAGTTTTTTTGTATTGTTTTGGCATTTATCCTGCTTGCTGTTTCTGAGCTTCCTGGATCTGTGGTTCAGTGTCTTAACGTTAATTTTGGAAAGTTCTCAGTCACTATTGTTTCAAATGTTGCTTCTGTTCCTTTCTCTCTTTCTTCTCCCGCTATTCCCATTACACTTTTTAAGTTGTTCCACAATTCTTGGATATTTTATTCTGTGAGGGGTTTTTTGAGTCTTTTTTCTCTTTGCTTTTTAACTTGGAAGTTTCCATTGTCATACTTTCAAGCTCAGAGATTCTTTCCTCAGCTAATGAGCCCATCAAAGGCATTCCTCATTTCTGTTATGGGGTTTTTTTTTCTTTTTTTTTTCTAAAGCTCTACCATTTCTTTTAGGTTTTTTCTTAGAAACTACATGTTTCTGCTTACTTTATCCACCTGTTCTTGCATGTTGTCTACTTTTTACATATTAATCATATTTTTTAAAAAATTCCTGGTCTGGTAATTCTAACATTCGTACCATATCTGACTCTGGTTCTAATGCTTGTTCAGTTTCTTCAAACTGTGGTTCTTTCCTGTTAGTGTGCCTTGTAATGTTTTGTTGAAAGGCAGACATTATATATTGGGTAAAAGGAACTGTGGTAAATTGGCCTTTAGTAATGTAGTGGTGAGGTATAGGAGGAGGGGAAGCATTCTATAGTCCTGTGATTAAGTCTCAGTGTTTCAGTGACCCTGTGCCCCTGAACTGTGAATTTCATCAGTGCTTCTCATTTGTCCCCCACTCCCCACCTTAGGTGGGGCAGGATGGCTGGAAGGGACTGGAGTTGTGTGTTTCCCTTCCCCCACATGGAAGGCTAGAGTGGGCTGGAATTAGGCATTTCCCTTTCCCCAGGTTGGTTAGGCTCTGATAAAATCCCAATAGTTCAAGGTCTGGCAAAATAGATTCTCCTGGCCTGTTGAGAAGAACAGAGAGCTGTGGCATATTTCAAAATGATCCCTTTTCCCTTTTCCCTTCCCCCTGCCAGAAGCACAAGGGGATTTTTTTCTTCAGTATTCACTTTGAGAACCTGGTAGAGCTCCTGGAGGTAAAACTCACAAAAGCATGGGAGACAACCATGACAGGGTCCCCCTGGAGTTTTTAACTCTCAGAGTTGTTCACATTGAGCCTCCAGCAATTCACTGTTTACAGTTCCGGTTTCCCTACTCTGGCACTGGTTCTCAATGAGGTTTCTGCTCCAGTAAGTTGTGCTTCTCTGTGTCCAACCTATCTGTGTCTCCAATTTTGCAACCTGACTTCTCTGATGGATTTAAGAAGAGCTGTTGATTTTTCAGTTTTTAAACTTGTTGTTAGGACATAGTGGCAAATTCCAAGCTCCCTACATGCCAGGCTGGAAACTGGAAGTCCCTTCCTCTGCCGTCTAATGCCTGCCCGCCAACAGCTCCTCCCCAATTATGGACAGGCCCACGCAGGTGACTCTCTGGGGCCCCAAGTGCAAAAGGGAAGAGCATATGCTGGGGAAGTTACATTTGACCAGTGGAACTGAACCAGCAGGTGGTACAGGGAACCAGCACCACCCCCAACTCCCCTCCACTCTCCATCCTTGGGCCCCACTACCTTCCTCTGGGAGGCATCTAAGTTCTAGGACCTGTAC